>NC_081170.1:23684269-23984269 GCF_012432095.1 Onychostoma macrolepis | reverse complement strand
GCATGTATGTATATATGCTCCTCTTTTGTAATCACACCTGCTAGTGGAAAGCCAGTGTGCAACTGAAATTACATTAAAGAAAAGTGTAGTCAGTGTGGATGTGGAGCTGGCCCGAGGGGATTCGTGTCAGAGAAACGCCATCCGTCGGCCCGGAATGATAAATGAAACCTTCTGTTCATGAATCAAATGTATTAAGTTAGAAGATGCATTCTGTCCAATAACCGTAGACTTCAATTCTTCACGTCTTCATATGAAACAATATCAAAGCAACACTCAAAATATATTTATTGCCCAACATATGCTTTTATGTCTGAACAAAATTTGTCTTTGTGAGAAAAAAAAAAAAAACTGACAGCCTGAATTATATTATATTATTATATTAATTAATTAATTCAACTTTATTTCCAGACTCAAGGTCCATTAGCAAGAAACAGACAATACGAACCAAAACAGTACACATTAAATGATTATTAAATCATTAAATAAATATAATGATATTATATTTTACATTTCTAGTCATAAAAATACAAAATATTCAATGATATTAACTCCTTTATTTATCTTCCAAATTTCAGGAATGGATAGCGATGGCTGCATTGATCTATAACATTCTGACTTTGTGGCTTTATGTGTTGCCCCGTCTGCTTAATTTAGCACCTAATTCAGATGTTAATTTGTTCCAGTTGAGAGGTCACTTTAAAAAGGTTTTTTCTGTGACTCAGGATTATTGGCCAGATGGGCAGCCCATTAGAACATGGTTGTTTGTGAGTTTGGGATTCCCGTGATATGACCAGCGCTGGCAATAACAACAACATTCCTCACCGTGGTAACCGGAGGTTGTCATGGACAGAACTCTCTGTGTGATTCTTTCTAGACCTGAATTGTTAAAGTCAGTGGGTGTCATTTACACAATCTAGTGAGAAAAAAGTAACAACAACAGCAACAACAAAAGACAAAGTTCTCAGAACTGTATTATGCATAAACAACGGGGATGCTATAATAAAATATAATGCGTGACAGTGAATCAGGCATTTATCATAACTTCGATGCATGTTATGATAAATGCATCTGAAAAAAATCTTCCTCCCTACGTGGCACCATTTTTTGGTAGATTTCTGTGAAATAATGTCTCAGCCATCTTCACATCAAGCCATTTTTGTAAACTCAGGAAGTTAATTCAATTAAACGAGCACTGCTCATGAATAAAGAAAGTAATAACTTGGCTTCTTTTATATTTTCACACTTAATTATGATGGACACATTCTGAATTATGTTTATGTTTATTTGACTTGACAATTTTTGTGAAAGCTCATGCCACATAATGTTTTCTATATTTTGAGTATGCACTTTGTACAAATCTTATACAAGTATATACAAACCTATCTATCTATCTATCTATCTATCAAAAATACAAAAAGTAATGTTGTGAAATATTATTACAATTTAAAATAACTGTAAATATGTTTTATTCCTGTGAAAAAAATATATATATTTTTTTAATTTAATTAATTAATTTATGGAATCTATCTATTAATTTGCTAAAAAAAAAAAAAAGTAACAGTAAATGCTGAAAAAATTCTGTGTATTCAACTGAACTATTTAAATACACAAAATGTATATGCTGTTTTACCTGGTACAAAATCCAGTAAATCTGTAATATTATTTTTCAGTAAATACAGTGATCTTGTATTTTGCTCAGAGGACAAACAGACAAAGGGCAGGATAGTTGTGTGTATCCCATAATCCTCTCTTTATTAGAGCAGGAAAAGCTGCAGCAGAGGTGCCAGCTGTTGCGCTCTCATCAGCGGGTATCTTGGCCTGGCTGGGTACAGTCTCCACTGCACTCCAGTGTTATCACAGGCCATATCTGAAGGCAGGAGGACATTGGCGGTCTCCAAGGCTCCTATCGCCCACCACATTATCTCCAGTAGAGTGAGGGTAGATGGGCTGCCACATAAACCATCCCGTCTCTCTATCTGTCTGTCTGTTTGTCTCATTCTCTTCCTCTCTTTCTCGCTCCATCTTTAGCTCATTAGTATTAAGGAAATGAAAGATCCCTAAAGCTGGCAGCAGCTGTAGTGAAAAATGAGGCCCACTCAGCCACCAATCTCTCATTTAGCACTTTAATGTGCTCGTACAGTAAAGTGGAGAAAATGTCAAGCTTTAGATTATCACAGAACTTGACTATATGTTCTTCATTAGCTTCTTGACAGTGATGTATGACTTTTTTACACTCTTGTATGTATTTTTAGAACTATTTTCAACTTAAAAGTTTTGTTTTTATTTTATTTACTTTTATTTTATGCTTCTTTTTTTCTTAATCAATGAATTTGAAATCTGTAGGCTATACTTCAATACTACACTACTGTTCAAAATGTTTTTGACAGAAGTCTCACCGAGGCTGCATTTATTTGGTCAAAATAAAGTAGAAATAATATTCTGAAATTTTATTACAATTTAAAATAACTTTTTCTATTATTTAAATTATTTCTGTAATGGTAAAGCTGAATTTTCAGGAGACATTACTTTTAGAAATCCAGTCACTTTTAGAAATCATTATAATATGCTGACTTGGTGCTCAAGAAATATTTAGTATTATTATCAGTGATAAAAATGGTTGTGTTGCCTGATAATTTTTGTGTAATAATATAATGAATATAAAAAATGTAAGTATGTATTCTCACTACTTTAATTTAATTTCAAATCTCAGGGAGACTTCGAACAAAATAATGCGTTAATAATATGTAATCATGTAATCTATTAAAAAGTAACTGTAATCCTGTAATCTAATTGTAAGCATTTTACTTAATTTAAGTACTTAATTTTTTTTATCTGATTACATAATCCAGAGTGTGTGTGTGTGTGTGTGTGTGTGTATACATACTGTTGTCTCTTTTTATTAATTTAATGCATCCTCGCTTACCTAAAATACATATTTAAAAGTCTTCATATAAATATATAATAATATAGTAAAATATATTTTACATTATTAACTTTAATGATGCTTTTCTGGTGCTTTTACATTCTTTTTGAAGACTTAGTCCCCATTCACTGTAACTCCATGAAAAAGAGCAAGCAGTAAATTCTTCAAAATGTTCTCCTTTTGCACATAAAGCAAGCCATGCAGGTCTGGAAGGACATGAGGGTAAGTAAATTTTCATTCTTGGCCGAACTATCCCTTCAAAACATCTTTAATCACTCTTTAAAAATGTCTCTATTTCAAAGCCACTTAGCATGCTAACGGATTAGCATACTTGATTAGCATGCATACAGAAAGAGTGTCACTCTTTGCTGTTTTGGCCAGTGTACAAACCAGGACTGTCCATTCATATGAGTGCAGACAGCGGTTTGTCATTTGCAAGTACAAGGTGTTGACAGAATATCAGGCCGCTTTCAATTATCAGCCAAGCTCTTCAGTGACCGGCGCCAAGTCCAGACATACAGAGACACTGCTGGACCAGGCTTGTCTGACATAACACAGCTGTGCGTCTGAAAGCTGACAGCTGTGTGTGAGCGTGTGTGAATTTGTGAGTGAGCGTGTGTGTGTGTTCCTTGAACCGCAGTTTTTTATATGTCACATCATCCATTAGCATTGGCAGAAGAATATGTGAGTGAGTGAGTGTGTGATATTTATAAAAGAACAGATTTTATGTGACGGTAAATGTGTATTGCTTAAATGATCCGACCAAATAAGGCAATAATAATCTCTGCTGTGGCTCTAAATGTCTCATTTATGACTATAAAAATATGTGTGGTGTACTGCAGGGACCAGCCGACCGGGATCGGGATAATTGGCTAAACTGATGCCTGCATTTTGCCAGTTTTCAATGGACCCAAGAGGGGTCATAGATTCCTCTGGGCCTCCACCCAGCAACCGCATTTGGATCACCAGTGCAGCTGTGGCATATTAGCAAGGTGCCATCAATGCTAATTTATGCTGATTCAACTAAAAGCTCCTATGCTACAGCACCCTGTGCTTCAGAAACCCCCAAAATGCATAATCCTGATTACTAAACCTCACATATGTGTTCTCTGTGCAAGACTAGCAAACAGATTTTTTAACCCCTTCCTTTGGCTGTTCGTACACTTGCTACGTAGTCACGCTCTCATGCAGTCAAGCATGCAGCCGTCAGCACAACAATCTGACTTATTTATTTATTTCACAGTGCAGATATTTATTAATTTGTTTTCATTTGCACTCTGGTTAGATTAAGTCTAATACAGCCCCTCAGTAAGGCACTGCTCTATTTGGCCCATGTAAATCTCATCAGCTATTCAGGCCCATCCCTAATATGCTTAGACAGCGGAGAAACATGTATTATTCATAACTCTGGAATTTTTTCATATAACCATGGTGCCGCTCCCCAGGACGAGGTAGCGTTGTGGCAATATCAGAGGTTCATCCATATTCTGGAAATAATGAGATGGCTTGTATGGTTTATGAAATGTAATCCATCATGATTACAAAAACATCAAATCTTCTGCATTACTTGTATTATTCAATAGATTTTAGGGTATTTGCTTGTTATATGAAATTAAGATTATAGCTTGCTTGAGAAAATGACATATTTTAGTTGCCCTGTCTATTTTGCTGTTGTTTACAATTTCATGTTGTATTCATATTGTATATTGAATGGTGACGCTGTTCATACAGCAACACTTACAGCCATGGGGGATAATACATTTGCTTCTAACAATAATAATAATAATAATAATAATAATAATTAATATTATTATTATTATTATTATTAAAATATAACTAATATAATTTTATTAATACAATATATTTAATAATAATTTATATTTATAGTTAATAATAATAATAATATTATTATTTATTTATTTATAACAATACTATATTAATTATTATTATTATTAAGTTGTTTTGAATTGCTTTTTGATTAGAATTTTAAATTGTTAAATACTAAAAGTATTATTAAAAATAAATATATAATTATTTTGCATGAATGTTATTTATCCATACATAAATATATATAATGTTCACTCAGCAACACTTACAGCCATGGGATATAATATTTTTGCTTTTAATCATATAGTTAATAACAATAACAACCATAATAATAATTATTATTATTATTATTATTAAATATAAATAATATAATTTTATTTATTAATACAATATATTTTTATAATAGATTAATTATATGATTATATTTTTATAATATAATAACAATAATATAATATAATTTATAATAATAATATTATTAATTACTATTATTATTATTATTATTATTATTATTAATAAAGTTGTTTTGAATTTTAAATAGTTAAAAGTATTATTAAAAATACATCTATAATTATTATTATAATTTTATGTTCACACAGCAACACTTATAGCCATGGGATATAATATTTTTGCTTTTAATCATATAGTTCATAATAATAATAATTATTATTATTATTTTTATTATTTGTAGTTGTTTTAAATATTACATTTTAACAATATCAACAAGTATTTACATTTAAGAAAAAAAAGAAATACATAATTATTTTATAAATTTCTAATGAATTTAACAACTTTTTCCCACAGCAGCACTTACAGTTTTATTATTTAAAAAAAACTGAATATATAATATTTTGCATGAATATATATATACGTCATGGCCAAAAATATCGGCACTGTTGGTAAATATGATCAAAGAAGACTGTAAAAATTAATCTGCATTGTTAATCCTTTTGATCTTTTATTTAAAATACTTCACAAAAGTCTAACCTTTGGATAATAAGAATTTAAAATGGGGGCAAATATCATTATGAAATAAATGGTTTTTCTCTAATACACATTGGCCACAATTAACGGCACCCTAACGGCATACTTTTTGAAACCTCCATTTGCCAGTTTAACAGCTCTGAGTTTTCTCCTATAATGCCTGATGAGGTTAAGAGATCACCTGACAAGAGATCAGAGACCATTCCTTCATCCAGAATCACTCCAGACCCTTTAGATTGCCAGCTCCATGTTGGTGCTTCTTCTCTTCAGTTCACCCGCTCATTTTCTATAGGGTTCAGGTCAGAGGACTGGAATGGCCAGCAGAAGCTTGGTTTTGTGCTCAGTGACCCATTTTTGTGTTGTTTTTGAGGTTTGTGTTTGGATTATTGTACGGTTGGAAGATCCAAACATGGCCCATTATAAGATTTCTAACAGAGTCAGTCACTTATTGATTTATTATCTGTTGGTATTTGATAGAATCCATGATGCCATGTGTCTAAACAAGATGTCCAGGACCTCCAGCAGAAATATAGGCCCACAACATCAAAAATACAGCAGTATATTTCATTGTACACATGGGGTACTTTTTATCCCTGTGTTCACCAAACCCATCTTGAGTGTTTGCTGCTAAAAAGCTCCTTTTTTAGTTTTATCTGACCATAGAAGCCAGTGCCATTTGAAGTTCCTGTCGTGTCTGATAACTGAATATGCTGGAGTTTGTTTTTGGATGCATTTTTCTTGAAACCCTCTCAAACAACATGTGGTGATGTAGGTGCTGTTTGACAATTTTTTTTTTTACGTTTTCTGACCCCGAGACTCAACTATTTTCTTCAATTCTCCAGCTGTGGTCCTTGGAGAGTCTTTAGTCACTCAAACTCTCCTTCTCACCGTGCATTGGGACGATATAGACACACGCCAGTTTCGTAACATTTTATGTTGATTATGATTATTGTTCTGATGGTGTAAATGGGAATTTTCACTGCTCTAGCTCTTTTCTTAAAGCCACTTCACTAATTTGTGAAGCTCAATTATCTTTTTCTGCACATCAGAAATATATTCTTTGGTTTTTCTCATTGTGATGGATGATTAAGGGAATTTGGGCTTTGTTTTCCCTCCGATTTATATTTCTGTGAAACATGGCTGGATAATTTCATGTTCATAATCACCCAGGAGTGCTCAATATTGTGAATATGAATGGGAATATACTTCAGAGATATTTTACTCAAAAGAATTTTTAGGTGTACCAATAATTGTCTCCAACGTGTATTTGAGAAAAACATTTATTTCATAATGATATTTCCCCCCATTTGAAAGGTTAGATTTTTGTGAATTTTTGAAATAAAAGATCAAAATGATTAACAATGCAGATTAATTTTCACAGCCTTCTTTGATCATATTTACCAAGGGTGCCAATAATTCTGACCACTACTGTATGTGTATGTGTATATATATATATATATATATATATATATATATACTGTATATATATATATAGCAAATGGTATTGTTATAGTAAAAATTATTTAATTTTACAGATTTCATGGTGCAAAGCTACTCTGCTTCTGTAAATACTCTGTAATATGAGCTTGAAAGTATGACTGTTTTTGTGTTGTTTTGTGTTGAATGTTATCATTTTTGTGCTGTGGGTTTCTGTGTGTTTTGTGTTATAGGTTACAGGGTTTTGGTGCAGCATTTTAAGGCTCATGCTCTTTGTGTGATATGAGAGCCTGGAGTTGTCAGGTTTCATCATCTGAAGGGATTTAAAGGAGGAGGAAGCATGGCAGTCAGAGATGATTCTTCACTGATGAGTGGAATGCATTCATCTCAGGCAGTGCACTAATTGTTTGATTATACAGGGCTTCTCTTTAATGAAGCTCCTCTTTGGCATTTGGGAACATGGAGCGCCATCGAATTACCCACGCGACACTCACGCTGGGAAAGTTGATCACTCATTAGCAGTGACTGAGAGGTAAACAAGCTGAGAGTACAGTAGCAACACACACACACACACACACACACACACACACACACACATACACACACACACACACACAGTGTTTGTTACTGAGACTCCCTGATCAGATCTAAATTCAACGCAGACAAAATCACCCAGAGATTATAATTCAGTACTTGCACCTCTCAATGAAAAGAGAGTAAAGAGAAAAGACATTACCAAGCTACAGAGATTTGCTTTTCTTGCAATCCTTGTAAGTATAGAAAGGAAAGTATTTCAGCACATAAAGGGATAAACAAAGACAAAACAGAAAGCTAAACTGTCCAAAATAATATATTTTTCTCTTTAATTCACTTCTCACACTACCATTTGTGGGTGGAGCCTTGTTTCATGTAACATATAATATATAATTATATATGTATATAAACAATTTAAAATAATAATATTGTGAAATTGTTACAATGATATATTTCATTATTTATAAAATCGAAAAATATTTTTAATGTAATTTAAAATATATTAACATAAAACTGAATTTTCACCAACCATTACTCCAATCCTCGTTATCACAAGATCCTTCAGAAATCATTATATGTTTATTTGGTGCTCAAGAAACACTTCTTATATATAGTGTATATAAACTAAATCATGCCTTTATAGCTCATAGCTCTTGGTTAATAAAAATAAATAAATGAATAATTATGCCATATTGGTCACACTTTATTTTAAGGTCCAATTTTTGTTATTAACAAACCATTAACTATGACTTTTGCCTCAATAAACTCCTAATTTGCTGCTTATTAATAGTTAGTAAATTAGTTGTTAAGTTTAGGTATTGGGTGGGATTAGAGATGTAGAATATGGTCATGCAGAATATGTGCTTTAATAAACAGCCAATATGTTATTAATATGCATGCTAACAAGCAACTAGTTAATAGTGAGAATTGTTCCCTATATTAAAGTGTTACCTAGATATCTTTGATAGATTATTATCTAACATAAAATCAAACTTGCATGAAAAGAATTTAATTTAAAAAATGTCTGTATTACCTAAAACATAATATTTATTTGTATGCACATTAAATCTATAGGGGCAAGTGCTTAATATTATTAATATATATATATATATATATATTTTATTTTTTTTTTTTTTTTTCATATTTAGCTGCCTGTATCACACATTTTGGTTGCAGCCCCATGCAGTTGAACCATTTAACTCTGTTATCCAGTTTTTAGCAAGAAACAAAATATTTGTTTTCTTTAATGGGATAAGCAAGAAAACAAGTAAATATTGATATTAGTATTAATAAATGCTTTAGAAGTCATTTTATTGTTATTTCTTGTTAACTAATGTATAGTTAACCTTATTGTTAAGGTTGTTAAGATTGGAACCTTGAAGAGAAATGCTGATTATGAATATACTGTTACATATATTACAATATGTATGCTAATATGTATGCTATTTTTACACTTAATAGACTATCACGTGTTAACCTAGAAATGTTAACAACAATCAATTGTGAGTCAAATCTCACATGAGTGCATGTGCTGCCTATGAAGAGGAAAAATTAGTCATTTATGAGGCAAAGAGAACAAGGAAAACGTTACATACATATGCATAACTCCTTTTAAGCTTCCTTTTCCTAATAGTGCTTGCTCAGAATGCAGACGGTTATACGCTTATTATCCACATATGGGTGGTTTTAATTAGAGCATCATTCTGTGAGACACACCATGAGATCCTGGAGCATCTACTGTCCTGAGGCTTGTGAAGCAGCACAGTGTTCTATCATAGCTATTGAACACAGTCACATTGCTGATGACAGTTCAGGGTCATAATTAATCATAGTGGACAGACATATGGCTAGAGTTTTGCTCCCCTGCATTTCATTCTGGATTTTAGATTGCCGTGGAAGAAAGACTGAATGCTGATAAGGTAAGCATCGTTAAGCCAAGAAAATTATGAGATAAACATTTGAATTTGATTCAACAACTGTAAACAATTCTATTCACACTGTCACAAGCACTCACCTTTTTTTTTGTTCCAATCTCTAAAACTCCTTTGCAATACCAGCTGGCCAATTGATAAGATTTGTGATTTTGGTCCCATGCAAGAAGTTGCTTATGTTACATAAAACCACGCTTACCATTTTGCCAAGCGACAATGAATTGAAAGTGTACCTGGCAATGGGTGTGTTTCATGTAATGTCTTACCCCATTGAATCATTGAGGAAACCGACAACGTAAAACAAAACAAGCATAAGCATAAATTATAAGTCCTGCAGAAATGAGTCCTAAAACCAGGAAACAAGTTAGCATTTTTAACTTTCTTATTGATTTTTGTTTAATACAAACTTGAGATATTTTTATGTTTTGTTCTGCAACATAAAATTCATTAGTAATACCTGACTTGTAATTTCTTTAAGTTTTTAAGTGTCTTGATAAAGGCGGATGTTAACAAGAGGCTAAACGGGACTACAGAGGTTGTTGGGGACATTAAACTCTATCAAACGGAACAGGTAAACCCATCTATTAGTCCACTTTTACAGTCTTGTTGGGTTTTAACTCGCACTATTGAAAACTAGTCTAACTCAAACTTCGGTAACACTTTAGTATAGGGACCAATTCTCAATATTATCTAGTTGCTTATTAGCATGCCTATTATTAACATATTGGCTGTCTATTAGTACTTATAAAGTACATATTCTGCATGACCATATTTTACATCCTAATCCTACCCAATACCTAAACTTAACAACTACCTTACTAACTATTAATAGTTTGAATGAGCCGTTAATAGTTAGTAAGGTAGGAAAAGTCGTAGTTAATTGTTTCTTAATAGCAAGAATTGGACCTTAATGTGTGACCAAACAGTCTAATTGAAGAGTTGTTGGAAGCTTTGTGCAAGTCATGTGACCATGGTGTAGTTGGTTTATAGCCTAACTTTAGCTTTTTACTTCTGGTAATCTTCTGAATTGTGTTTAGGCTTCAAATTTCATAAAAGTCATTTGTGAGGTTTATCTTGATGAACAATGTGTATATAAAGAATTATAATGTTTGTCAGTCACAGAGCTTATTTTCTGCAATAATCTAAAAGCCAATGGAAAAATCCAACTGGGTTTTAGTTGATTTAATTGAATTCTTGACAAAAATGAACTGGTGAACTTTTTTTTAACCAGTTCATTGAAGCAAACTGTCAACTTTTCAGAAAATAATCAGACTTACAGACTTACCGTCACTGCAACACTAATGAATAAGAAGAGCAAAAGAAAGAAATCTGGAAATCCCTGTGCCAATTTTCTTCACTTAAATGGGTCATATGATGCGATTTCAAGTTTTCCTTTCTCTTTGGAGTGTTACAAGCTGTTTGTGCAGAGATAAGATCCCTGAAGTTGCGAAGACTAAAGTCTCAAAACCAAAGAGATATTCTTTATAAAAGTTAAGACTCGACCACGCCCCCCTAAAATGGCTCATTCAAACGCGCCCCCACATGTCTACGTCAAGGTGTGGAGAGATCTGCAAAACACCGCCCAAATGTTTACGCAAAGAAAGGGGTGTGATTTTTATTCTCTCTGTAGTATTGTTGCTGCTGCCGGCGCCATGTCCTGGAGATGCTGTGTTTCGTTGTGAAAGCGAAACTACTTTGCTTGGGCTTCCAAAAGAGGACACAACTAGAAATCAGTGGTTAAGTTGTATTTACAACACTGTTCCAGGACAGTTCAACCCAAATATTCGAGTGTGTGCAGCGTATTTTAATGGAGGACTATTTCCTGAACCTGGAAGTAGCCTGCCAGCTGTGCTCAAAGGCTGTTTCTATAAAGTGGGGCAATTCCAACTTTGCAAGGATAGTCTGGCGCTTCTGACTCACAGCCTGTAAGTACGTTTTCTTATTTAAAGAATTTGCCACTGACGATTCAAATGCAAGTTTTGAGCTGTGTAGAGTAATACTTGTTGTTTGTCATTTCTCCAATCACAAATGCAGACATGGTAATGTTTACGCAGCACGATGCAACGCAACGTGCAAAAAGACAGTATAAGTCATTATAATCAGTAATTATGTCCCCACTGGATGCAACAAATGCCTCATTTATAAGGGGTTTTATTGTTTTTGTGTCGTCTCGCCGGGACACAGCATCACAACATGGTAAGGGGTGTAACATTTCTGTCTCACGCTTGAGGTATTCGGCCAAAATAATGTTCTTTTTAGCAACGACATATGACCCCTTTAAACGTTTTTACAATCACCTTTGTCAAATGGTGCTATGTAGAACCATAAGATTAACCTTATTTTGGATGTTACTCCACTCTCATATGTTTGCTATGAATGGGAATTTACTATAATGGCAAAAGCTGTTTTAAATCACTTTTATGCTTTTCTGAGGTCAAAAAGACTCATGTCGGGGCCTTGGAATATTTCCTTATGGGGGCAAAAAAGAACCACATCATCTTCAGGAAATATACGCGTTATTTTAATATTAAAATTTTTAAATTAAAACTTTTTAAACTAAGAGACAAAGAGGGAGTTAGAGAACCTATAAAGAACTATACAGGGGCTTAATGGGTTCTTTGGCAGTGGTGCTGTATAGTACCTGAACCACCTTAAAGAACTGCTAGACCCGCTAATGAGCCCGTTTTTTTTTTTTTGTGTGTTTGTGTTTCTGTTCATAGATCAGAATTATAGAGACTTGGGATTGGCAACCAGCCCATAACCTAGCAATGTCCTAGCATTTGCATAACAAAAAATACACACAATAACTTAGCAACTACATTGCAACGCAATGGTTGTAGTGGTGAATTTTTTATTTAATTTTTTTTTTTTGTGCCCTAAATAACTAGTATTGGGTCTAAGGATAATGTGACCTGCTGTCTTTGAGAAGCGATGAAGACTGTAAAAATAAACAGTGAGTGAGGATGCTTAGTTAATGTCCTTTCTCTGTCTCATTTTCTCTTCCTCGCATTCTACTTTCAACCATCTGTGTTGGGTCCAGGTGTAGCGGCCTGATTCCACGGGGTGTCATCGTGCGGTAAATGCTCGCTTTGGACCTCCTGGTGACTGAATTAGCCCTGCGTATATGGCCCATTGGTGTCAGGTGTGAGGTCATTATACCGCCACACATGGATGGGACAGGTGTCTGAGAGGCTTTACACCACGGTTAGGTAGCAATAATGAGCCCTATTCTCTCTTTACCAAAGCCTCCTGTGTGTGTGTGTGAGAGCGCATGTGGAGAACTCCAGCTGGGACCCACAAACACACATACACACACACCAGCTCAGGGAGAGCACACAAACACCTGACAGATGCATGCTGGGAGCTTCATTACCCCTCAAACAAAGGACACAAGACAATTATAGGAGCATGGGTGCGTCCCTTACAGGCGAAACGTCCGCCTGATAGTAACGGCTCTGGGGCCAATGAGGAAATTATGCCAAGAAACTGAGCGAGTGAAGATTCCAGGTGCTATTAGCTCCATTTGGTCCTATTAGAGACAATTTTAAGGCTGCTGTGAAGGGTTTGGTTTGTCTTCATGGACAGAGTTAATATGTCCTAGTTCTCCAGCTACTATAAAACAGTCATTTATTTAATACCTTTCAAAATAAATTGACGTGAGGCCCAGATGTCATCTTCAGGATTAATGTGTCCCACATTCTAGACATGACATATGAACAAAACAGTGGGATACCAGAAATACTGGTACCATGAAGTTGGCAAAAAATCTAATTTTAAGAGCCAAGTTTTTATACGTGTAACATCTAAATTTGTTTAGCAGTCCTGCGTACATATCTTACTGCCCCATTTGTCTGCCTTTTGGGGGCAGTTCGACATTGAAATGTGATTGGCTGGAGACTTCCTTGTTAATTGGTTAATTTGTGGGTGGATAGTATAAAAGCTTGTTATAGTTTCCAGAGAAGTGCTTGGCTCCAACTTTTTCCCCTCTTCTTTTGCTTAACATTTACTAATATTTGTTTCACCTTTGGATCATTATTTTCCCTTTATTGTTTAATCCCTGGACATGGTGTTTTCTTTGTAACTTCTAATTTTCCTTTGTAAATAAATAATTGTATTATTCAAATATTTTGTTTGCGTGTGTGTGATCCTCTTTATGTGACGGTCAGGAACGACCGTGACACTTATAGTAGTCATGTGCCCATGGAAAAAGAAAATTTTCACTATTTTATTCAATATAGGTAACACTTCATTTTGAGGACAATTCTCACTATTAAGTAGCATGCACATTACAAGCATATTTCCTGTTTGTTAGTAGGCCTACTTATAAAGCACATACTAATGTCTTATTCTACATGACAATATTCTAGATCCCTTACTTCTACCCCACACCTAAACTTAACAACTACCTTACTATTAATAAGCAGAAAATAAGGAGTTTATTGAGGCAAAAGTTGTAGTTAATAGTTAGTTAGTTAGTTAATAGTGAGAATTAGTCCCCAAACTAAAGTGCCAATATTTTAAATAAATAAATAAAATGAGCAATAAGAAATGTATTATTGTTCATAACATCTGGAAAGAAATAGTGCAGACACTGGTATGCATTTGTTTGCTCAAGCTTTAGTTTTCAACTAAAAACTTTGTATGCTATACACGACAGTCACAGGGGCCTGAAAACACTTTTGAAAGTGCAAATTTTTGAAAATGATACAGTTAAAATTACAAATTACTATTAAATTACAAGTTACATGCTCAGTCTATAAGTATGTGCAGAGGCGCGTAGTGTTTCATTTCAAAGTGATATCGCCAACTAGTGGCCTGGAATGCAAAATGCAGAATTTATAGTAATTTTTGGCGATTAGTGTGAACTTGGATCATTTTGACAGTGTTGTCGTTTATACTGATTTTCGACTGAACAAAAAACTTGGAGACTTACAAATTATACCAGAGAATCCATCATGAACACTCTGGAAACTGCACAGCAACATGCTAAAACCACTCAGAACACCAATACCCTGGCAACCACCCACAATGATTTAGCACTGTTTTATTGGGCAAGGACCAGTCTTTAGAGAATTTTATAATATGGAAAAATCTTGCCTAAAGAGTTAGAATGTATTAAAATACATTTTACCTAAGCACCAGGTGTTTTATACAAATGACCAGTGTTAAAGAAGCTACTTTGAAGATATAGCTTGTTGGTAACACTTTAGAATGGGGAACACTTATTAACCAAGACTTTTCCCTCAATAAATTCCTAATTTTCTGCTTATTAATAGTTAGTAAGGTAGTTTTTAAGTTTAAATATTGGGTAGGATTAGGGATGTAGAATAAGGTCATGTAGAATAAGGCATTAATATGTGCTTAATTACTACTAATAAATAGCTAATATTCTAGTAATAGGCATGCTAATAAGCAGCTAGTTAAGAGAGCCTAAAATTTAGTGTTACCAGCTTGTCAAGCTACAAGCTAATCATAATTTGTAGTTAAGAGATAACTACCTGTATAATAAGAACAATATTTATATCGGTAGTGTCCTCGCCAGCTATTAGCTACAAACAACATAGAGCTAACTACACTGAATTTACTCAAGGGGGGAATATGTTTTCATAAATGTACCGATATGATATAGTTCAAAATTTCACAGGAGTCATATTTTTTGCCGGCACAAACACAATGGACTCTTTTCACAGACTGTGATGATGCGTTTACACCATTATTAACATATAAATCTAGCCATGTATGCTGCCTGTGTGTTTCTAATACAAAGGCTGAGGGAGTGACGAAAAATTTGACATCTTTCTTTTGACCAACATAATCTCTCTCTATACATATATACAATATATATATATACAGTGAGGAAAATAAGTATTTGAACACCCTGCTATTTTGCAAGTTCTCCCACTTAGAAATCATGGAGGGGTCTGAAATTGTTATCGTAGGTGCATGTCCACTGTGAGAGACATAATCTAAAAAAAAAAAATCCAGAAATCACAATGTATGATTTTTTAACTATTTATTTGTATGATACAGCTGCAAATAAGTATTTGAACACCTGTCTATCAGCTAGAATTCTGACCCTCAAAGACCTGTTAGTCTGCCTTTAAAATGTCCACCTCCACTCCATTTATTATCCTAAATTAGATGCACCTGTTTGAGGTCGTTAGCTGCATAAAGACACCTGTCCACCCCATACAATCAGTAAGAATCCAACTACTAACATGGCCAAGACCAAAGAGCTGTCCAAAGACACTAGAGACAAAATTGTACACCTCCACAAGGCTGGAAAGGGCTACGGGAAATTGCCAAGCAGCTTGGTGAAAAAGGTCCACTGTTGGAGCAATCATTAGAAAATGGAAGAAGCTAAACATGACTGTCAATCTCCCTCGGACTGGGGCTCCATGCAAGATCTCACCTCGTGGGGTCTCAATGATCCTAAGAAAGGTGAGAAATCAGCCCAGAACTACACGGGAGGAGCTGGTCAATGACCTGAAAAGAGCTGGGACCACCGTTTCCAAGGTTACTGTTGGTAATACACTAAGGCGTCATGGTTTGAAATCATGCATGGCACGGAAGGTTCCCCTGCTTAAACCAGCACATGTCCAGGCCCGACTTAAGTTTGCCAATGACCATTTGGATGATCCAGAGGAGTCATGGGAGAAAGTCATGTGGTCAGATGAGACCAAAATAGAACTTTTGGTCATAATTCCACTAAACGTGTTTGGAGGAAGAAGAATGATGAGTACCATCCCAAGAACACCATCCCTACTGTGAAGCATGGGGTGGTAGCATCATGCTTTGGGGTGTTTTTCTGCACATGGGACAGGGCGACTGCACTGTATTAAGGAGAGGATGACCGGGGCCATGTATTGCGAGATTTTGGGGAACAACCTCCTTCCCTCAGTTAGAGCATTGAAGATGGGTCGAGGCTGGGTCTTCCAACATGACAATGACCAAGCACACAGCCAGGATAACCAAGGAGTGGCTCTGTAAGAAGCATATCAAGGTTCTGGCGTGGCCTAGCCAGTCTCCAGACCTAAACCCAATAGAGAATCTTTGAGGGAGCTCAAACTCCGTGTTTCTCAGCGACAGGCCAGAAACCTGACTGATCTAGAGAAGATCTGTGTGGAGGTGGGCCAGAATCCCTCCTGCAGTGTGTGCAAACCTGGTGAAAAACTACAGGAAACGTTTGACCTCTGTAATTGCAAACAAAGGCTACTGTACCAAATATTAACATTGATTTTCTCAGGTGTTCAAATACTTATTTGCAGCTGTATCATACAAATAAATAGTTAAAAATCATACATTGTGATTTCTGGATTTTTTTTTTAGATTATGTCTCTCACAGTGGACATGCACCCACGATGACAATTTCAGACCCTCCATGATTTCTAAGTGGGAGAACTTGCAAAATAGCAGGGTGTTCAAATACTTATTTTCCTCACTGTATATATATATATATATATATAAAATCAATATACATATATAATAGCAAAAGAAAAATCCACAATAGCAGTTCTATGACTTTCTAAGAGAAAAAAATAAATAAATTATAATTATATATATATATATATATATATATATATATATATATATATATATATATATATACACACATACACACATATATATATACACACACACACACACACACACATATATATATATATATATATATATATATTTATTTATTTATTTTTCATCTCTTGGAAAGGCTTGGAAAGTCATAGAACTGCTATTGTGGATTTTTCTTTTGCTATTGGGGCAAATTCAAACATACAAAAAATAGTATTTGTTGATGTTTCCATTCACCACTACTGAAGTTTACCCAACTATGATGACTTCTGCTTCTGAGAACCCTAGAAATGTGAAAATGGCCAAAATCGGGTTTTGTATATATAGAGCAGGTACAGTGAGTCATTTTCACAAATTTGTTAAAAAAAATGAATTAGTGCAAAAAAGGTGCATGTGCAAAGCAAATTTAAAGTTAAAAAAAATTATTTAACACAACTCAATTTGTGAGATAAAAAAAAAGTGGCACAAAAAAGTAATATTGACCCCTTTTTTTAAAGTTTAACAAGTTGGCATAAAATTAAATTTTAAAATGAGTGCATCTTATTGTGAAAGATTAATCCATGCTTCTTTCTGGTGAAGTATGGTGGACTTCTCCAATCATTTAGTCAGCTTAAACCATGTCCCTTTCTTACAGCTACAAAGCAACTAGTGGATAGAACCAAGTCCCCCTTCTACATTTTTTCTTTTTTGATAATCCATTTCACTTGGGTGTACATCACAATACGGAAAAATTGATTTCATCATGACTTTAAGTCCTGTAAAAAAGTGACAACAACCACAACAAAGCACAAGACATTAACCTTGGCATCTCACCTAAATCTATCCTTACCGACAAGATGCATTATTGCTTTGAATGTGATCTGCATGATGTCCAGCTGTAGCATTGTGTTTGTCTGTATGCATAACAGAGACGTGTTTCTGTGCTCATCTGATTGGGTGAATTCATTTCCTAAGGACCACTTCCCATCAAGTGATCTGAAACTCTTTAGCCCAGAATGAGAGAGCACTCCTGCACACATTGGTTAGTTAGTCTGAGTATGAGCTATTATCATTGTTATAAACACTTCTCAGAACTCCACTCCACGAGAGTGCACAGAGCCTCAGACTGTTTGTATGTGTGTGTGCGTTTGTGTTTATTTGCGTCTCTCAACAGCCTCACCACCCTCTTCCGCTCTGCCTCCGCCGCGCGCCGCTAATGCAACACAACATTAGCATAGTGTTTGATGTTGAGTTAGAAGACGTTTAGGCGCTCCGTGTTTAACAACTGTGTCAAGTGTTTGCACCGTCTACATGCTTCAATAACAACATCAAACAATACACAGTCACCGCAATGTTCCCGGTGCAGGAGCTGTTAGCTTTGTCTCCTCCATCTACGCCCTCTGAGGAAGAAATGTCCTCAGAGCGCAATGAATAATAAAGGACAAATCTCTTCGCCAACAGGGACCTCCATTACGGGCCAGAGGAAGACGGCACACTCGGAGTGGCCTGCTGCAGGGAGCTGCATTCATCAGATTCTACCTTCCCCATTTTATTTGTGTATCTGCTCTTCCTTCTTCAGTCAGATAAAAAGAGCCATCGGGTGGACAGGCCAAGTCTGATGAATACAGGAGGGAAGGAGGAGGGTGGGAGATTAGAGGCCTGGAGAGAGAGAGAGAGAAAGAGCTCGCTGGAAAACGAAAGATAAGCGGAAAGAGGTGAACAGGAACACTTGTCACTGCAGATGTTGGCCTTGATTTCAGGGAGAGGGAGGGAAGATGTTCGCGAGTGTGGCTGGACATAATGCAGCGGCCAAAAGTATAAGGTCCTCTTCGCAGAAATCAGTGACAGCACTGTTCCCTAAAGATATGGAGTAACATGTTCATAAGGTCAGCAGATCAACAGCACTTCTTCTGCCAAATATTAAAGAAATGTTCCCAATTCAATACAAGTTAAGGTCAATCAACGGCATTTGGGGCAATGTTGTTTACCACAAAAATAAATTTGACTAGAAGAAGAAGAAAAGTCAGGGTTGATGAAATCCAGTCAGTTTAATGTGTCCAATATCAAGGTGTTCTAAATCTGTTGAACACAAAATAAGATATTTTGCAGAATGTTGGTAACCAAACAGTTGACGGTAGCCTTTGAATTCCCTTTTTTTTTTCTTTTTCATACTAAGAAGTCAAACGCTACCGCTTGGTTACCAACTGTTTGGTTACCAACATTCTTCAAAACATCTTGTTTTGCAGAAGAAAGAAAGAAAGCCATTCAGTTTTGGAACAACTTGAGGGTGAATAAATGACTAAATCGAGGGGTGAGAACCAGAAAGGCGTAAGTGACATTTCGCCAACTTTACAGGAGAGCTAAAACAAACATTTTTGATCTGACTTTGTGTACTGATTTCAATTGTTTATAATAAAAATGTGTACACACATGGATTACAGTACTTTTGCCAGTAGAAAGAGCTCATTAAGAGCTTTCATTTGATATATATATCTCCATTTCACCAAAAATGTCAGTTACGCCCTTCTGGTTCTCACGATCCCTTTAATAGGAGGCAAAAAAGTTCCCTGCACTTAACTTGTAAATACTGAACTTTGAACATTCCTCAAATAATAATATCAAACTGACCTCTGAAGTCTCACATAATCAGAAGCATTATTCAGACAGAGCGGTCATGTGCCCCTTCCAACTTTTGTGAAATTTGTATGCACCTTCCAAAAAAAAGAAAGGGGACAAAAAATGTTTGCCTAAAATGGAAGAAATCACACATTCACCTGTTTAAATGCCAAGTTCTGTCAAGAAACTCTAAATGGCGCAGGCTGATAGGTCGTTAACGCAAACTGACGATATTCACAGCTTTAAACTACTTGGCAAAAGCTGACTAGTTCATGTTGCATACGCAGCCAATGAACTTGCTGCTTTACATTTAAATGGCCATTTATCATTCACCAGAGCAGTTCGCAGCATCCTTTCAGTGTTACTCTGAAACCCTCCACCTTCCCCAGCTCCACCTGTATAGATCTGTTAAGGGTTAATATATATATATATATATATATATATATATATATGCTACTTGTGCAGCAGCAGTAGGTCTTAAATACTCACAGCACCATATCGGCGTATTGACAGTAGCAAGTTACTGCACTTGCTTTGCAGCAGCACCAGCAATAATCTACAACAACAGCAGCAGCAATTCAGCAGCGTATAGCAGATCTATTCCACCAAGACCGAATAGCATATTAACACTGTCATATACATTACCATGATAAAATCTTCAGAGAGTCGACATGATAGAAATTTGGTGAAGCCAACTGAGTTGCACCTTCCACATATCATGTGTATTTTCTTTCAGCTGAAAATAGTTATCATTTATTCACCCTGTCACTTGAAAACATAATAAAAATGTAAAAGGAAAACAAAAGGAGGTATTGTCAAAATGTTGTTTCCTAATGATGACAATGTATGGTGATCTCTGGGGTTCAAAATTTGCAAAAAGAATGGATGAATTTAATGAATCAGGTCAGCCACTTATTCACACAATTTCTAAATTATTACAAATATTTTTCCTTATCTTGCCTAGAGCAAGGACAGCCACTGGTGACTCCTCAAAAAACAAAAAAGCATAATATTTTGCACATATATTGTTTATAACATATCATATATAGAATGCATACCAGTTAATTCATATATCAGGAGCCTAATATCGAGGATTTAAAATTGATATCTGTAACCCTTGGACACTTTTGGTCATGGAATAAACAAATTATGGCTAACTGCTAATGGTGTGTTTCCACAATGACAACTGAAAATTGCATTTGCATGATGCTGCATCCACACCACTAGGTGTCAGTAGAAATCAAAGACCACTGTCATATCCGCCAGCACATCATAAATGAAAAATTAGCGACTTATTTTAATTGAGACTCATTTTCTCACTTGCTTGGGAATGAGAATAAAACCACTGTGCGATCATGAAATACGACTGCAGGTACGTTCCAACTGCCATGTCTATTTAGCCTTCGTTTCTGCACATCCGTGTGCGTGCCGCTAACATGTCCTCGTAGTGGTACGTGGAGACGGTGTTGCCCTTTATGATATGAAGAGCAGGGAAAAGGTTATTCGCCAGAGGTTGATATGTGTCAATCACCCTTTGGAGGCTGTTTGCTGTCACTGCCTCCACCGGCGCACACATTCTGATAATGCTCCAAATATCAGGTGAGAGGAGAGAGAGCTGGCAGAAAAGAGATTGCCTGACCTTATTGTTTGCCTTCGTCTCCTCTTTGTTCTTCACAAATAAAGGTTTTTTAATAAACTGAAAAGGTCCTCCGCCACAGCCTGGGGAACCAATGAAAGGGAGCACTGAGGTATGGCACAATGTGGCAGCACAGAAAGAAGCAGCTCATCAGAAAATAACAAAGGTGCAAGTTAAAGATAAGGCTGCTGTCAGAGATTAATCCCACCAGCCTTGATTGTTTTCTTTAATACCGGCCCTGCTACGGCAAGCGATAAGTTTGCTGAGTAATTTAGTTTTTTCCCTATTTTTTTTCTTTTCTTTTTTTTTTTTTTGTTAGAATAGGAGGCAGCGGAGAAGGATAGGACAGGAAATAATATTCAGGTGTGCCCAGTAATTGATTTTCTCTTTTTCCTCCCTCTCTCTCCCTCTTACTTTCCACCAAATAAAATGAAAGCCAAAAGTGCTTTCGTTCCACTTTCTTTTAGTCTTTTTTCCGCCCCTCACTTTCTCCACAGATTAATAAACTTGCTTTATTCAAACCATTAAAGGATAAAGAGACTGGCTTGCAAGGCATTTTTTTGCGGGGGATTTTTTTAAAGCAAACTGAAAGCAGACCACCATCAGACGATATGACAAGCTTGAGGTGATTTTAGGTAAAGGATAAAAGACCATCTCTTTGTGATGAACGTGGCTCAGATGGTGTTAATTAATTACAGTATTGATGAAGAGAGAAGAAACTGAGATGATAAATTTGCCTTATGTCTGACTGAATAACTCAAAAAGCTTTGCTTTGAAAAAAAAAAAAAAAAAGGTTTGAGTTAGCAGAATATCAAAATATTTAGTAATAAAAAGTCATGCTATATTGTCAGCTCTTCGGGTTTTCATATTTACACTTAATACATAGCTTTTTGGAAAACTTCATTCTGATTTGCCATTTGTGTTCATTCAGCATTCATATCCACTACAGTTCAAATGTTTGGGGTCAGAAAGACCTAAAAAATTAATACTTTTTTTTTTTTTCCAGCAAGGATGAATTAAAGATAAAAAGTGACAGTAAAGACTTTTACTATGTTTCATAAAATGTATATTACAAATAAATGTTTCAAAGAAAAAAAACATGTACCATGTTTTCCATAATATTTTCCATAATATTAAGCAGCATTATAATATAATGATTTCTGTAGAATCATGTGACACTGAAGACTAGAATAATAATGGATGCTAAAGAAATAAATATTGTAAACAGATTAATTTAAATTGCAACAATACTTCATAATATTACTGTTTTTACTGCAAATAAATGCAGCCTTGGCGAGACTTAAGTATTAATATTAATTTTCACATATTTTTCAGTGTTGCTAGGCCAATTGTTTTGTCCATTGTATTTGTTCATTTTTAGTTAGCTTACCCTAGTGAAAAATAAATATACTTAAATATATTTGAAATACATTTATTTCATGCTATGTACACTACAAATACATTTTCATATTTACGTACTTAATAAAAATACACTGCAATTGTACTTTTAGTATACTAAACTGGTACAAGTACTAAATTGGAACTAAGTCATTTTAATGCATTTTAATTGTGCGAAAATAGTGCTGAAGTCCAATTAAATATATACTTAGTATATTTGATTGTGCTAATATGGAACTATTGCAAGTATACTTCAGGTACACTTTAAATATCTTGCATTTAAAGACCGATATTATTCAAAGATTACACAATCCTCATCAAAAGTGACATTAAAACACATTTTAGACTCAATATTAAGAAATGCAAAAATGACCGGCAGACTGTGCATTACTATGATAGATCGCCTTTCTCATTTAACAGAGAGAATCTAGAATCATCATCTCTAGAATTCTAAAACGCTGAGCACATAAAAATGCCTGACAATCGCAGAGCTCAAGCTGAGCTGCGTCTGTGTTTGTTCAGTCTAGCGGAGTGGTGGCCTCGCTAATGGACATCCGTCTTAGTGACAACCGCCATCCAAATGAGCACTGCCAGATCTTGACATGCGTTGACATAATCAGCCGCAGGGTGAAGTGATCTCTGGGAAACCGGCAGGCACGGGGCCCTGAGTGCATCTTTCATTTCTCATGCTATCTCTTCAGCGACACACATCTTCTCATAAATTCTTGCTCTGTTCACAATGCATCAGTGAATCTGCTTATTAATATCTACAGCCTTCTTTTTTTTTTTTTTGTCCCTTTATTGTCTCTCCATCTCTGTATCTCTCTCTTCCTCTGCTGCCTTCCCAGTATCTCCAAGGCTCTCCTGAAGATGGACTCACTCCAGGGCTGTTTTTGCAATTACAGAGTTCCCTCTGCAATGAAGGTCATCACACTTAGAGCACCATTTAGCTTCTCCCAGTCAAAAGCACAGAATAGCGGATGCAACTCTGCCGAGTGACTGCTGGATTGTCATTGCAGCCCACTCGAGTGGCTCTTTCATGGCTGCAGGCAAATGTATTAGAAGAAACCTGAAGATTAGCTGTGGGCGAACTGAAAAGACATCTTGGAAAGAGAAAAAGCTTTCAAAATCAATATTAGCTAGCATCTATTATGCACTCAGCAGCGGGTTGTATAGTCTTGTATGGCGGCGCTGATGGAAACTGGAGGGAGCTGTGTAGACTCTGTATATTACATTTCTCTATTATCACCATTACAGATAAACTCAAATGGATGTACTCAGAGTACTCAAGAGGTGAGGGCACAATCTTCTCTTGTAATTTTCTGCAGCATGATGGAAATCATAGAAAATGCCTCTATATTATTTTGCAACTTCAGACTGTGAATGTTCATCAAAGAGTGTACAGTTTGCATTGTCTTTGTCATTCTCACCCACATAGCCTATTCCTTTGTCTCTGTGTGTGTGTGTATTAAGTCCTTTGTGTAGTGTTTGCATTTATCTTTATTCACATAACTGTGTTGTGGAGAAAAAAATGAAAAAATAAAAAATCACTGATCCTCATATGCTTATTTCCTGTAGCATATTTACCGAGCCTCTGCGCTGTGTGTTTGGAGCAGATGGTGAGGGACTAAAGCTCCATGGTGGAGGGAAGGCGTCTAATTGCTTTAAGTAAATCGATACGGGACTGCAGCTAGCAGCAATCCCTCACTCTACATCAGCCTCTCACTGCAATTACCACATTGATTGGCCACTGCTAATTGAAGGCCTCGTTATTTCAGCTTTACGCCGTCATGGTGACAGAGTTCAGACCCCAGCAAAAATTCTTTGTTCTCCTCCTGAAATAAATATAAATATATATAGCACTTAATGTCATTCTGCTTATTTTTTGTGCAGATCTATACATTGTCTTGAATACCCTTCTGATATGAACATGTTTTTATTTCCGAATTAAAATTCATTTGGATGTATTTGAGAGGCATAAAGTCATAAAAAGCATCAGGGTGATGTCTTATATCATATAAATAAAAAAAAGCTTCGTAAAAAGAATAAACATTTTAAAAGGAAAGCCCTATTAAGTAATTACATTTTTTTCTTTGTTTAAATGTAATATTCATGATTCAATATTTTAACTGTATGCTAATATTTGAAAATCTGTAGTCTACCAAATTAAATTAATTTGGTGAAATAAACAGATAGATGCTATTTATGAATAATTCATGATGATTATTTTATCTTGAAAAATATATCATCTACACATTCTGAAAAAAAATTGCACACTCACAAGTATTCAAAGTGTAAGTAAAAAATTAAAAATAAATGATGAATATACCCCATGATATTTCTACAGCAATTCAATTTAAACTTGAAAATGGTATTAATATTTTGAAAATCATATGAAATGTACATGAATAAGAAGAGTGTGTTTTTTTCTTTATCATGGACACTTATTTACCATTGACCCTTAATCTAACATCTGATATTTATTATACACCCGGCTATGAATTTATAAGGTGGTTATCTAGGCATCTTTGTTTTTATTATTCCCAAGGTAGTTGTATAATAAGCTTCAATAAGCACTTTATTTATTTATTTTTTGCTAATTGCAAAATGACATTCAACATAAATTGAAATTCTGCTATAATTATTTTTACCCATCACTCTAAAAATATTTGTACTCTTTTAGCATAATCAAATCTCCTTAGCAGAATGGCAAATGTCAAAACACACCTTAAGAAAAAACATGTGTCATTGCCCACACACATCTTCGCTGTGCAATCAGTAAAATAGAGAGAATTTTCAGTGTGGAACATTTAACAAAAGTCATTCAATTTTGTGCAGCATTCATGGAATTATGTTGCTGTAAATTGTTCATTTTCAACAGGTAAGGAGAGATAAGCCGGCGGCCTTGCCCACCACCACCATGACCCTTCTCTGTTGGCTCTCTTCATTTCCCATGAGCCCCGGTTAAAAATGACCTTCCATGCCTCTCCTCTCTGCTCCAAACCCCCTCGAAGAATAATAAGGGCGCCAGACACATTAATTAGACGCTCTATTTAGATAAATGTCTGCGAGCGAACGTGAGGTAGTTATTAATATTTCATATTAAAATAATTAAATTCAATTTTTCATTCGAGCGAAATAGAACATCTACATTAGCGTGCATTGCTTTCTCTTTTTACCTCCTTCCTGTGCGTGCATTTTTATTAAAGCCTTTTTTCTTCCGCACACGTTTTCCTGCTCTTGTACTTGCAATGTTCCCTCTGCAACACTGATTGGGTCAAAGTGCCACATGGAGAGAAGGTACAGGAAATGACTGTTAATTAAAGAGCTGACAGCTCGCATGTCGCTTGCTGCGTGTGTGAATGGAAGTGTGCTTGCGTGTGCGACATTGTGAATGTGTGTGTGTGTGTCTGACCCCAAATACATGGACCATCCTTGATCAAATAGCTAACTACATCTGTCAAAAGACATTTTTGCAATGGTACTTTGTGCAATTCTTTCAATAAAATTCTAATTTAGCCCTATATTTCCCTCATCTGCGGTTTACGTCCCTTTTCCCATCCTGCAGAGTCTCATCTCATCTTCCGCAGCATCACGTTGTAGAGCACTTTTGTGCCCCTGATCTCTTCAAGGTTCAAATCCATCAGCAAAAATCTTAAATGCTTCCATTGTCTCTTGTGTGGGAGGTCAGTTCTCTGTTTCACCTGACCAGAAAGGGCTAAATGGTTGCCAGGGAGACTGGAGATCATTTGTGCGTATGTGTGTGTGTGTGTGTGTGTGTGTGTGCGTACGCACTTGTGTCTGTGTTCCTTATGTGTGTGTAGCGCTTCTAATGCTTCGATCAGCCTTTAGTCATGCTGGTGTTATTTGGAGCAATAATACCAAGCCTGACAGTTTGTCTCTCTTCTATCTGTTACTCAATAGCATAAAAGGCACCCCTGACCTTTAAAAGAGAGAACTAATAGATGAATGAAAGAAAGCCAGGAAGTATGAGCAGTGAGAGCTGACTCCTGTGAAAAAAAAAAAAAAAGCCATTCCGACACGGGAAGTACAATAGATGTGGAGCTGCAGCAATCACAGAGGTGTCGCAGAGTGTTACACAGAGTGGAGCGCATAAAATAAATTCATTACTGCTGCAATAAATGGAGCAGAACACCTATACACTGAGAAGCAAAAGCACTGACTCTAATAGCTCCTATGAAAAATGCAAAAATGCATATATATAGTTTTTTATGAAACGTGCACATATTCAGTGTATAATAATGTGAGCAAAATTGCTTTTGAATTCATATAATATGCATTCATTTAATAAATAATTTAATTTCAACAAATAAATAAACAATAAAAAAGAACTAAGTTAAAATTAAACATGCTTATTATCACAAATTAGCCTATTTGATATTATTTGACTTTTAAAGACAATTTATAAACCCTTGCAGAATTTTTGCAAATATAAGGGATGAAAGACATTATATTTTAGAATTTAGTACTGGCCTTCAGCAAAATAATAACAGTTCTCCTGTTCAAAAGTTCACACCCCCTTGTTTCTTAATACAGTGTTTTGTCGTCTTGAGCGTCATTGAATGTTTGTACCTTTTTTTGAGTCCCTCAGTTTTCCTAAGTGTGAATAGCTGGATCTCAATATCATACAGCCACAGTTGGAATGAGCTCAAATCTGCAGAAGATGTGGAAAAATCAAAGAAGATTCAGAACTAGGATTAGTTTTTTGAAGAAAAGTCAATCATTTCACTACTCAATTATGCACTATTATCACAAAACATACAAATAATGATCATCATCGAAGCCACACACCATAATAAGAACCACTTATGAGATTTGGAACAGGTTCAACATTTCAACATGAATATAAAGTATGCTTATATTAATAACTTGATCAGTGCAGTATTAAGTTAAGGAAATGCTATTTTTATGAACCCTCTTTATGTTTTTTAAATGATAAACATCTTTCAGATTCCAGTATATCTTATGCTTATTTCCAGGTTTAAACTGCGTTTTGAATCTGACAGTTTTGAGTGGTCTCAGACATTAGAACCCACTCGATTTTTTTTTAAGATATCAAAAAAGATGATTAAAAGCAACCACACAATTAATTTGTGCAGTGATCATTTTTCTGCTTCAGCAAACACCTGCAAACTGTGAAAGCACACCGTTGCAGACCTGCAGTTCGCTAAAGCTCAAATCTCCAATCTAAAATAACTTTTGGCCTTTCGGTCTCCGTAGCATCTTTTTAACAAGATTAATGTTAAATAATGTGCATTAGTTCATGAGTTAGCAGTTTGTGTAGACTAAAAGGCTGGCTGATGATTAGGCAGATATGGGGAGTATTTAGCATGTTATTCTCCCCCTGCTCTCTTTTGGACTCTTCCTTGGCTCTGTGCCTAGTGAGTGTAATTTGGATGAGTACTGCTCGCTTGCCTTTGGGCTCATTAACAACAATATAAACAGTAATTACAGTGATCGCCTAATTAATTCATTGAAAAACGGGCGAAAAAAGGAAAACGCTGAATGGTTAAGAAGCAAGCGCAAATCTTTTGCCAAGATAACAATTTTATGGCAACATTGTTGACATAATTAGCAATTTCACGTGCCACAATACAACTTCAATAATTACAGCACTTTTTTCTAGAATTCATTTATGTGCATTCTCCTCTTATTGTTTGTGGAGATTTCCACAGTGCCCATCATTTGTGCAATTGTCTGATATTCTTGATAAAATTTACTACATACAATCTACTTCTATTGTTCCAGAGCCAACAGTGCATTTCTGTCTGGGCATCTATGATGAGTCTGCAGTGTGCTTAGTCTGAATGAGAGAAAAAAATGTTCACGTGACTCTCAGCTCTTCATTATTGGTCTTAATTAGCTTAATTAGTGTAATTACTTAATTGTGGTTAGTTAAAAAATGATAAATACCTACCGGTAAAAGATTAATCACTTGTAAGAGAAATTAATGAGCTTATATTTCATTAATACAACTTTGAGTAATATTTTTCCTTTGAAATTTCATTCATCTTTTTTTTTTTTTTTTTTTTTAATTTAATAGTATCACCTATATTCCCCTTATGAAACATACTAGGAATATACTGCAAATATTATGCGATATTTTAATTAGTACATTTCCATATATGTGAAAATACTGCTTATATTTTTCAATTTACTGCAATATATGCACAATATATGCATGGACCATGTATGGTAATATATTGATAATTAGATATATATATATATATATATATATATATATATATATATAGCAATGAAGACTGCAGCACATTTTTACACACACACACACATGTATATATATATATATATATATACGCTACATCTACATATTATGAAGTGTATTATTTAATATAAAATTGCATACATTATGATCAATAAAGTAAATATATTGTCACATATTTTTCAATATATGGAAAGAGGCTATTCCTCTTTTTATTCAATATAATATATTAACACAATATATTATGCTCTATATTTTCAACATACATTAAATAAACCAGTATATTGATTGGTAATATATAAGGAAATATATTTTTCTTGCATAAGAGTTACCTACATTGTGTTAATTTTTCACAGCATCTGAAATACAATTATTCTAATACCTTAAATAATATTAGCTTTTGATTAAGTGGTGAAAGTTGAAAATATATTAAAGACTTGCATGGATAAATTCAGACGATTTTAAAATGAGCAGATTGCTTCTTCAGTAATTAATCTGGAATCTAGACGAACTGTGAGAATAAGCTTCTCAGCTGTTGATCTGAGACTGTTTTAAGCATTGTTTTTAACGCCCTAACAATGTAAGAGCAAGATATTTTAGTGACAGACACTGATCATTGATCAGCAGTGAAAGTAGACAGGCAGAAAGCATGAATGAGCTCCTGGGCCACATGGAAGCCAGGCTGTAGTGGTGCCAGCTGACTGGTCGCCAGCAATGGAAACTTCCCACAATTAACACAAATTACTGACAGTCTGCCAGCTATCAGCGCCTGGCATCAGCCTCGGGCCTGGCAGCCATGCAGAAATAGGAGGTGGGATCATATACAACAATGATAATGTGTGCTTCTGTGTGTTCATCCATTATCACCAGTGTCACTGCCAATATGTGTCTCATGTCTCTGCATGTCATTTCTAAGTGGCACAAGAGTGGTGTGTGTGTTTATAAAAATAACTCGTGAAACATTTGTTTGTTAAGGTTAATCATTCTCTAATGTAAGTTTTGTGTATACTTTAAACAGGCCCATCTTCAAAAGGCAAATCTAAGCGTTTATTACCCTGAAGTCCACATGCATTTCAGATCCGTGCAGTGGTACGTTGTAGAAAGTGTTATTTATCTTCTCTTGCCACTGTTATCTACTTATCATTCATATTGTCCAAATCCATCTAGTCTGTAAAAAGAAAAAAGGAAGGATGTGATGTGGCACAAGGGTTTAAAATGAGATATTTTCCCATTCTGGTTAATTGCACATAGAAAAACACAGAGCAAGCTCAGACTGCTGCAGATTTCAACTGTTAGATTAGAGTTATAGCGCCATCTAATGTTGAAAAGAGGACAACACATTTATAGCACCTTGAAACAGATCACAACACTGAAAGAAAATGTTTAGATTTATGAAATTTTGGGATGTACCTTCCATGCCAAAATTAACAAAAACTATTTTTTGAAAAACTAAAACTATACTGTCAAAAAGGTACAAAACTGGTCACTGGTACTATGCACTTAAGCAATAATACCTTTAAGTTACTAAGTTACTGTACCATTCATGGGTAAAAAAAAAAAGGTACAACGATGTACCTTTCAGCTTTTGTACCAGTGACAGCTTTGTACCTTTTTCTGAGAGTAATTTGCACATTTACCTGTTACTTAGTCTTCTACACAAAGAAATCTAACTACAGAAAGAGTACTATGTAACTAACTAAATGCATTTCATGAATGACATCCCAGGGCTCGCAAGACAGCAACTTAATACACTGTAAAAAAAAAAAATAAATAAACAATAAAAATAATAATTAAAAGTTGAGCGAACTTAAAAAAAAAAAATCAGCAGATTTTTGAGTTTGCTCAACTTATTTTTGTGGGAGATTCTCACATTTTTGTTGTATAAACTTAGAATGACAAGTTAAGAAAACTCAAAAATCTGCTGAAGCTGGTTGCCTTAACATTTTAAGTTGGCTCAGCTTTTTTTTTTCTTTTTTTTACAGTGTAGAGTAAAAGCTGTAGGAAAAATAACCAAAGTTGTAAATCTAAATGTACAGAAATTTGAGGAGGAGAATAAAATTCAATGAAACACCCATCTTTTAAGCATTGTGATTAAGATTTGTATGGTCATTACAGCTTATTGTTATAGTAGGTTAATGTTGGAACACAATTCTGATTAATTTTTGAGGGTCTGTTTATTTTTGAAAGCTAATGTATGTATAGACACTTACTCGAAAGTCAGGAGCCAAAACTTTTAGCAGTTATATAATTGATTAAAAGTTTATATTATAAAAGTGCAAGAAATTTTTAATTTCTTTTAAATAGTTTTACTGAATAAAAATGAAAACTGCATGTTTGTGTTTTCACTGTTTTGTTGAATAAGAAACATCTTGGAATGAACCTATGGCAGCAGGTCTGTTTACATTTTATGCAAACTTGCTGTGTTGCTAAAGTGTATGGCTACACAAAAGAATGCTCGAATGATGGCTCCTGCAATATCCCAAAATAAATGAACAAATAAAAAGTGATACTGCTTTCCAAGAGCAAAATGAAAGGAATAACTGAAAAGTAAAGTCCTGTCATTACTTACCAAACCCATGTGACTTTTTTAGTCGGTCAAACTCAATAGGCAACAGATGAGAGGAAGGTAAACGGTCTACCATACTACATAACAATACTCCATATGATTCGTGTGCGATATTCCAGTTTTTTTTTTAAGTCATTCGATTGCTTTTTTGTGAAAAACAAGCATAACTTTAAGACGTTAAAATATTGCCATCCCGCTTTCCCAACATAACGAGGAGGAGCTGCCTAGTAGGCTCAGTTTTCTGTCGTTTTTAATTTAATATCTTTTGTATCCTACATTTTGTATTATAATCTAAATGCAATTATGAATTTGTTGTTACTGTAACACCACTAGATGTCAGTGAATGCATAGATTTGAGAATATTTCTCAACGTTTCACGTGTGACTCTTGCTGTGTTGGGTAGAATGGATATATTTTATATAAAACACAACATGCATAATGTGAAATCAAACGGCTTTTTCTTATAAACTGCATATTTAGTCTTTGTTGTCGTATTAAATACTAGCCTACAAGTCAATTCCAACACGTGGAAGTAATGACTAATATTAAGACTTGTAATAGAAACATACATCCGCGAAGATGCAGCAATATTCTCTGAAATATACGAGACAATAAAAATGTATGAATGATATCCACCGGCTTGATACTCCTCTCTGAGCCGCAGCCGAGATGAAGGCGTGCCGCGCCGGTGACGTCATCAAACATTTCTCGTGCCACATTCCCCGAGCGGCGCGAGGGCAGCGAGACTGTTTTCGGTTTAATTTCTCCACAGTTCTCGTTTTGTTCTCTGCCGTCGCATAGGACCCTACAGCTGGTTTTGTTCCTTGGCTTCTTCCAGTCGTCAGCAGAAAGTTTGTTATCGTGAGTATAGTTTTCTTGTTTTCCTAAACTTTTCTTCAAGTTTGCCGCTGTTTGTCGTTCTTTCTTTGAGCTCTGTGTTTGTTTTGTTGTTCAGCTCGTGACTGGGTTTCTTGTCTATGATAAACAACGTAAAGCTATCTGAAGAGGATGATAAACAACTGAGTTTCTTCGCATTAATAGCCGAGAACGTCGTGTGGTTTCTTGACACAATCCGTTGTTTTTACGCTGACATAATGCGTGTGTTTTAGCCTGTTAGCTTGATAGTAGGAAGTCTCCTCAAGCCTCAGCTTGTAAATTTAGGTTTTCTGAAAGCTAAAGCGAAGGTAAGCTCGTTATACTTATTTAAACTGCTCTTCCAGCTCCTGACACAAACATTTTGACTGTTTCCTGTAGATAGATTAGTTTGTCAAGTATTACCGTTAGCCACTAACAAGAACAGATGATCCTGAGTGTTATTACCGCCACACATGAACTCAGAAATGACAGTTTCTCATGTGAACTTTAAACCTGAATAGTCTGCTGAAGTTTGCTTATTAAATGCCTGTTGTAGATGTTGATACATTATGAGTGAAGTTTTTCTTGATTGTGTCTTGGATTTTCTTCAGTGTTAGATCTCAGATGGATATCATGCATTACAGTGCCATTCTTCAGCATAGCTTTTAAGCACCTTTAAAGATCTCTCAAGTGTCATGAACTGAAAGAGACAATGTTTTTTCCTTTGTTTGAGATTGCCAATGATGCTGCTTAAAGCAGTTTTGATTATGAAAAACCCTCTGATGATGATACATGGGGCAACTTTTTGAGCAATGTTTCTTGGGCACTTTCCCACTGAAAATGGGTATCAAATTTCTTTCTGGATACTTCAGATGGGTCGTGCGCCCTGTGTCTCACCTGGTTGCCCGTTGACTGCAACATCATCCAATGTTGCCTGGCAACATTGCTCAAAAAGTTAAGAGGTATTGTATGTGAAACCTGTTATATTCATTCAAGAAGTCTTCTTGAAATAGGTATGCATGTTGTCATACTTAATAGGAATTTTGAAGTTGTTCGATTTAATGCATGTGCCTTTTTTCTACCAGTGTTTGAAGAGTTCATCCATCCTATTATAGTTCCTAAAAAAGATGAAGTCCTTTGGTCTGTGTACTTTCATGACTGCGGTTGAGGAGCCCAGATCTGCCTCCTCCCTCATTTTCCCACTAATGCAGACCAGATGGAAATTAGAGCCACTGATGCAAGCCAAGAGATAACACTCACAACCGTGTGTTCCCATGCCAGATGCCCCCCCTATCAAACACGCACACGTCTGTGCTATCTGTTGGCCAATTCTACTAATGCATATAATTTGCAATGAAAGAGAGAGAGTTGGCATTCAGGATCCAAGCCGGCTGACCATCCTTCTGTCTCTTTGTGTGAAGAAGAGCCACTTAGAATAATGCATAATATGTTATGGAGGTGTGGCAACCTCGCAGACATGAAGCTTCACCTTACAGACCGGCATGCGTGACAAGGCAGATTATGGTCGATGACATGTAAATGTGTGGTCTCATAAAAACTGACAGCAGTATTCCTATTTTATTGTCAAATCAGTCTTAATAGATGGAAAAATATGCTGAAAAATTACTTGTCTTCAGGCCATCCAAGATGTAGATGAGTTTTTTCACCAGAATGGATTTTGGAGAAATTGCATCACTTGCTCACCAGTGGATGAGAGTTCAAACCGCTGATAAAAGCATCACAGTAATCCATACAACTTCAGTCCATCAATTAACATCTTGAGAAGTGAAAGGTGTGTGTTTGTAATAAATCCATCTTTAAGGCTTTTTAACTTTTATCTGTAACTTCTGGATGAAATATCAGTCCATATCCTTACTCCATCCCCTGTTGTCCTCTCACATTGAAAGCCATCAACGTGTTTGTTTAGTACTGTTTTTGCTTGTAAATGGTGCTTGATCTGTGCACATTTCTCTCCTGATTCAGACAAGACAACTTTTTCACTTGAGAAAGCAATATTATGGATAGAGGACTCATATTTTAGCCAGAAGCAACAGTTTGAGGTTAAAATATCTTAATGATAGATTAGTTTATTACAAACACACAGCTTTTCACTTCACAAGATGTTAAATGATGGACTGAAGTTGTGTGGATTAGGCCTACTTGTGGATTATTGTGATGCTTTTATCAGCTGTTTGAACTTATTATTCTGACGGCACCCATTCACTGCAGAGGATCCATTGGTGGGCAAGTGATGTAATGCTAAATTTCTCCAAATATGTTAAAGCAATAGGTTACCCAAAAATATTAAATTTTTCATCCAAAAATTTTCCAAAGTTTCATTCTTATGTTGAACACAAAAGAAGATATTTTGAAGAGTCATACAGTTGTTGGGAAAGAAATACTGTGGAAGTCATTGGGGACCATCAACTGGTTGAATACCAGCATTCTTCAAAATATCATCTTTTATGTTCAAGTAAAAAAGAAAGAAAAACAGGTTTGGAATGACACGAGGATGAGTAAATGATGACAATTTTCATTTTTGGGTGAACTATCCCTTTAAGATGAAGAAACATTTACATATTGAGGGTGAGTACATTTTCAGCTAATTTAAATTTGAGTAAACTCATTCTATAATATATTGTATTTCATACAATGAGGTGTTTATTGAGCCAGGTTCAGTAAACATCAAAGGGCTGATGTGAAGGTTTGATGGCAGATGTACATACAAAAGCAGCCAGAGCCGTAGGTTCTGTTGTTTTATTTTTTTGTAGCTGTTGAACAACATAAGAACAATGAGGGGATGAGTCAAGGTTTCTGTTGCTTAGAAACAAGAGCACCCACCCAGAAGACACCAACCTCTTTTTTTTATTATTTTTTAGCAACACTAACCCATCCTTTCAATAAGTAGTCTGATCTTTTTCTGCTCTCATTTCCATAATTCAAACCCCAGTTGAGATATCTTGCATAAAACAAATGGCTTTGCTAATGAAAATTCTTCTGTTGTCTTTCAGGTGAAGAGTTCCCTGGACAGCAGCTGAAGAAAGCAGCCTGGTCAGCTGGTCAAGCCTGTTGATTTCTTCTGGCACTTGGTGAGGATCTCTGTTTCTTTAAGAACAGCTTTCTTGATAAATCTATCTGTAAATCTATTACAGAACATTTGGTGGGTTTTGTTTTATCCAGAAAACAGTCTGTGGTCATCATCAAAACATGAAGGAAGTGACCTTGAGGTTTATGTTGTTGAATTACTTAAATGGTTACATTTGTTTTTAACTCTTAAGAACATAACTTAGAATTTTCTATAAGCTGCTGCTGTTGCCTAGTTACAGAGAGGAAATAAAAGCCCACCTGTGTCACTCAAATCAGTACATTTCTAGCATGGTGACTGCCTATTGAGAGCACTGAAATTACAGGTTATGATGTGAGGCAGTATTCATTTAATATAAGGGCAAGACATGACCAAGAACTTCTCAATAACATCCAAACAGATTTAGGCTGACAAAAATTCATTGTCATACTATTTATATGCAGATCTTGAAATTGTGAATAGTGGACAATTAATGGCCAATCTGATTTCATGTTCTCAACTGAAGATCAGGTGACTTTCACAGGAATTTTCTTCTAAAAACCACTGTAGTGTCGCTGCCCAAATCATGCTGCTATGTCTGAATGAATACGCCTACTGGCTCTCATATCCGGAATCATAAATTGCCTGGAGAGCTTGAAGTCTCACGTCTGCTGTATTTTCACTGGCTGCATGGCTGTACTCCGGTTTGCATCCTCCTTTTTCCCAATACCTTGCATTATGGCGCTTTTCCACTGTGTGGTATGGCACGGCTCGGTTTGCATTTCCACTGCAGTTTAGTACCCCTTTAGAGTGGGCGGGATTATTTACATGTTGTTATAGTTGCGCCGCCTCTACTGCCGTGAGTCCTGAAAAACGTCTTAATTCCATGTCGCTCCATCAAGCAAGCTCTCGCTGGATCCGCTCCTCGGCTATCAATGAGAGGAACGTCTGTACTTCCTCAACAGACAACGAAACAGCCATTTTTTTAGTTGTTAAAAAAAGGTGCGCTCGTTCAAAACAGTTGTGTTTGATCCTTCGCTGGCTGTGTTGATTTAAATCAACAAGGTCTGTTGTGTCTCTAGTCGCAAATTCAATGACGCAGACAGTGACAATTTTCTCCGGCCGATCAGTGATCAGCAGAGTTTACATGTCACATTTTGGTAATGGTACGGTTCGCTTGGAACCTCAACCAAAGGTGGTACTAAAAGAAAGTACCAGGTACTGTACCCAGTGGAAAACCCCCCCAAAAGTGAACCGAACTATACCGTACCATGCCATGCCGTACCATACAGTGGAAAAGCGCCATTGGAGTCTCAGAACATGTGGTTTGGATGACTTTTTTCCCGGCTTTTAACATAGGCCATCCTCTAAGTCAGTGGTCCTCAACTCCAGTCCTCAGGACCTGCTGTTCTGCACATTTTTTATGTTTCTCTTAAGCTGGCAGCACACTAGACGATTTTCAAATCTTAAACGATTTCAAAACCATGGGAGACCACAGACACACTAGACCACGAACACACTAGATTTTTAGACCAGACCACGAGACCACACACTTGAAGATTGTAGGAACAATTTCACAGTGACACGAGATTTCACTGACACTCGCAAGATCAAACGTGACTAGAGAAGAAAAACAAATAGAGGACAATCAACGTTGTCAGCTGGCTCTCCTGGCGCGCGTTCTGTTTCACAGTGGAAAAACAAAGTATAAAAAAGAATATGGGTGATATTCTCTGGTTTCATGGCATGTTTCTGGCTGCCAAGTTTCAGGTGTAGAAGCATGCAACTAGAGATGTTCCGATACCCTTTTTCCCTTCCCGATACCGATTCCGATACCTAGGCTCAGGGTATCGGCCGATACCGAGTACTGATCCGATACCTGGGTGTGTATCTGGTAAGACAGCTGTATGTACTACTAGACCTGTATGAATTGATACAATTATTTTATGGTGTGCTTCACCATATGCTATATATATATATATATATATATATATATATATATATATATATATATAGATAGATAGATAGATAGATAGATAGATAGATAGATAGATAGATAGATAGATAGATAGATAGATAGATAGATAGATAGATAGATGGATAGATATAGTCTGGCCAGTAAACAAAAAAATATAATCTTTGGAAAATGGCACATCTATTTAAATATCTAAAAGTACACTCTTAACATCAGTCAGTCTATGATAATAATTAGGATAATCGAGTATTATTTAATGATATAACTTTAGCAATTAGAATTAAAACTTGGTAACCATGTATGAATACAGTCATTTTAACAAAACTGGTGGTGGTGCTTTTTTGGTCATTCAGTGTTTCTGTAAAATATGAGGGGAAAACTATCAATAATACTGATAAGATAATAATCATACTATGAATTCTACTAAGAACAACATAAAACGCACTAAGGATTAACGAGCTGCTGGATTCATGAATATTAATCACGTTGTTCATGTCATTGAACTGATTTGCTGAAATCAAACCAGGGACGATAATAGGTGAGCGCCAGCCAATGAGATTGTCGTTTGAGTATTAGCTCCGCCTACTACCGGAGAACCCGGCAGTTTTTAAAAGCTGAAGAATTCCAAAAGGAACTCCATTATTTTGACAGGAAAATACAACAAAGAATATCGTTTACATACCATGCAGAATTGACGCGCTACATGTAAGACTCTCTCTCGCTCTCTCTCTTTGCGTGTGAGGAAAAAAGCAAAGCGACGGAGAGTCGTGCACTTCACACTAGAGCTTACGGTACGTCAAATACTGGTGCGCTGTGCATCCATTCAGATGATCTGAAAAATAGCCCAGATCTGGCAATGTGCTACCACGTTTGTATTTCTTCTTCGCTGCTCTAAATAGTGGTTGCTTGTGGCAACACAGCACAACTTCCTGTGTTTGCATTCTGAGCAGCGAAGAAGAATTGATTTCCGTTTTGCAGCGTTAAGCAAAGCTAGCGCGCATAACTATAGGTCTTGTTTAAGAATGATATCGGATCGGTACATGGGTTCAAGTACTCGCCGATACCGATGCCAGAATTTTTTGTGGTATCGGTGGAATTTCCGATACTAGTATCGGAATCGGAAAACAACCCTACATGCAACATCCGGTAGGTGGTGCTTGCTTACTCTCATTGACTATCACGGGTATCACTTCAGAGGCAGCCTGATGAAGAGTCCGATTTGAGTTCGGAGACGCTCCGTCTCGATCGGGAACAGATAAATGATCGTAATGACACTACACAATAGAGGATTTTTGGAAAAAACAATTGCTTGCGACAAGCCGCGAATTGGCCAGAATAATGAGATGTAAATAACAATAAGTATAACATTATCACAGGGTTAACCATATGTGTGAAAACTCCACACATCTACCAGAACTACTACTACTGAATAGGGTTGGGTACCGAAACCCAGTACCAATATGGCGCCTACAGTGAGGAAAATAAGTATTTGAACACCCTGCTATTTTGAAAGTTCTCCCACTTAGAAATCATGGAGGGGTCTGAAATTGTCATCGTAGGTGCATGTCCACTGTGAGAGACATAATCTAAAAAAAAAAAATCCAGAAATCACAATGTATGATTTTTTAACTATTTATTTGTATGATACAGCTGCAAATAAGTATTTGAACACCTGTCTATCAGCTAGAATTCTGACCCTCAAAGACCTGTTAGTCTGCCTTTAAAATGTCCACCTCCACTCCATTTATTATCCTAAATTAGATGCACCTGTTTGAGGTCGTTAGCTGCATAAAGACACCTGTCCACCCCATACAATCAGTAAGAATCCAACTACTAACATGGCCAAGACCAAAGAGCTGTCCAAAGACACTAGAGACAAAATTGTACACCTCCACAAGGCTGGAAAGGGCTACGGGAAATTGCCAAGCAGCTTGGTGAAAAAGGTCCACTGTTGGAGCAATCATTAGAAAATGGAAGAAGCTAAACATGACTGTCAATCTCCCTCGGACTGGGGCTCCATGCAAGATCTCACCTCGTGGGGTCTCAATGATCCTAAGAAAGGTGAGAAATCAGCCCAGAACTACACGGGAGGAGCTGGTCAATGACCTGAAAAGAGCTGGGACCACCGTTTCCAAGGTTACTGTTGGTAATACACTAAGACGTCATGGTTTGAAATCATGCATGGCACGTAAGGTTCCCCTGCTTAAACCAGCACATGTCCAGGCCCGACTTAAGTTTGCCAATGACCATTTGAATGATCCAGAGGAGTCATGGGAGAAAGTCATGTGGTCAGATGAGACCAAAATAGAACTGTTTGGTCATAATTCCACTAAACGTGTTTGGAGGAAGAAGAATGATGAGTACCATCCCAAGAACACCATCCCTACTGTGAAGCATGGGGGTGGTAGCATCATGCTTTGGGGGTGTTTTTCTGCACATGGGACAGGGCGACTGCACTGTATTAAGGAGAGGATGACCGGGGCCATGTATTGCGAGATTTTGGGGAACAACCTCCTTCCCTCAGTTAGAGCATTGAAGATGGGTCGAGGCTGGGTCTTCCAACATGACAATGACCAAGCACACAGCCAGGATAACCAAGGAGTGGCTCTGTAAGAAGCATATCAAGGTTCTGGCGTGGCCTAGCCAGTCTCCAGACCTAAACCCAATAGAGAATCTTTGGAGGGAGCTCAAACTCAGTGTTTCTCAACGACAGGCCAGAAACCTGACTGATCTAGAGAAGATCTGTGTGGAGGAGTGGGCCAAAATCCCTCCTGCAGTGTGTGCAAACCTGGTGAAAAACTACAGGAAACGTTTGACCTCTGTAATTGCAAACAAAGGCTACTGTACCAAATATTAACATTGATTTTCTCAGGTGTTCAAATACTTATTTGCAGCTGTATCATACAAATAAATAGTTAAAAAATCATACATTGTGATTTCTGGATTTTTTTTTTTATAGATTATGTCTCTCACAGTGGACATGCACCTACGATGACAATTTCAGACCCCTCCATGATTTTTAAGTGGGAGAACTTGCAAAATAGCAGGGTGTTCAAATACTTATTTTCCTCACTGTATGTAACCGGTATGTACTAGAACCAAATCAGAATGGAGATTTCGGTGCCATGCCTGAGCGATCGATTGAAATATTTGTCCTTTGTTTCCCAAAACGAACGTAAGAAGCATCATCACCGGCACCTCGCGTGAAAAATAATTTCCGACTGAGAAAATGCACGTGAACTCAAGTCGAAAAGCTCTAATAATACAAGTCCAACAAATCTTTGTAGTAACGCCAGTGTGCTGTTTTTACATTCTGACTTAAAAGCACAACTCTGGAAATGAGAGCATCCGAGGAGCGCGTGAATGCAGAGATTACACTTGCTCTGACGGCAGCAGGTAGCCCTCCATTAACTAGCTAAGCTAAACATTCTTAAATTAAAATGCCTAAAGCTAAAATTCTCTTGTATTCACGTTTTTAAACCTGTTGTCCAACAAAAGAGAACATTGTAACCTTTTTAGTCCACAACACCAATTAAATGCTTCCTTTTGTGATCTGATGATGTAGCGTCTTGTCACAGAATGAGGCAGAAAATATGTTCCATAGGCTACTAATACATCGATTGGCAATGGATTATAAATATACTTAATTATTATGAAAATACCAGAGATGGCTTGAATAACACAGATAAACTATACATTGTCGTAGTCGAGTGTTTATTGTATTTGTTTTGTCATTCAAAACGTTTATATCTTGTTTACTCAGTTACATCCATAGCAATGCATTTGTCCATATTGGGGATTTCCTGGAGTTCTGCTTCTTCTGTCTCGATATGTGGATTTTTTTTTGTGCGAGGGAGCCCTCTGGCATCCAGTATGAATGAAAAAGACGTAATGTGTTTAGTGCTAATGGCCAATCCAATTATTAATTGGTAATTTTTATTTATTTTTTATTATTTTTAAGTATTGGTTCAGGTACCATTTAGGCACTGGTACCGTTTTAAAAGTATCGATTTGGCACCGGTATCGAAAAAAATCAAACGATACCCAACCCTACTACTGAATCGGTTATCTTTAAAAATAAAAAGAAATAAATAAAACAGCATAACAGTACTGTTTTTTCAGCAGGCAAATTCATTCTACCAGTGAGATGTTATGGAAATGTTTGATGTGTAATCCTAAAACACGGTGGAATACAAACAAAATGTGCAAAACACTGTAACATTTGCATTTTATGTATGTTTTTGCTATTAAAATCCACAGAATTCAGTGGAAAATAATATATCTCTGCAAAAATAAATAGTTCAGCCATGAAACTCTAGATGGTGCAAGCTGATGGGTTGTTAACATAACTGATGATATTCAGAGAGTTAAACGACTTGGCACAAGCTGATTGGTTCTATGCTGGACATGCAGCCAATGAGCTTAATGCCTTGCATTTATATGGCTGGCTAGTATCCACTGGGATTCCTGCAGCGCGTTTTCAGAGTTCTCTGAAGCCCTCCACCTTCCCCAGCTCCACCTGTATAGATCTGCTACAGGTTATTTTACATGCTATTGTGCAGCAGCAGTATGTCTTAAATACTCACGGCACCATATCTCCATATGCATTGGCAGTAGCATGTTCCTGTACTTGCTTGCAGCAACAGCAATAATCTACAACTACAGCAATAACCAACAGCAGCAGCAATTCAGCAGCAGTGTTGCAATCTATTCCACCAAGACCAAATACATTAACATTGTCATATCCATCACCCTGCTAAACTTTTCCGAGAGTTGTCATGACTGAACTGAGTCCTTCGACTGATCGTTAAAAATCACTCTTGACATAAATGTGTTTTTATGTATTTGTTTTACAGATACATTGCTCATAGTAAAAACACACTGAGAATAGCGCTCTGTCAAGAGGTATTTTGCAATTTGTTCTAAGATGATAAATGGCTCGTAGCATTCTATAAATAATCTTAAACCCAATCTTTTTTCACTTTATCTCAGGACAGAGGTATTCAAAACTTGGCTCAACTCTATAGCTGATCTCATTTAACTCAGTGGTTGTGTTATCGCATTGCTGATCTATCCCACACAACCGTATCTCTGCCCAGTGGGTTGGTTGAAAAGGTTGTTTCACAGAGGCAGTGAAACGCTGTTTTTCTGTCCATGTTTAAAAGACTTGGCTCAGTCGACAAGCCTCAGGTTATTTCAAACAGAAAATGCAACACCTTTTGTTGCTGCGGGTGCTTTATTGTCATAAGTCCTCTATTGTCTGATATTGGCTGATTCCCAGTATTGCACTGATGCCCAGACTAGTGCTAAATGCACTCACTTTGTTTTATATGGTTGACAGAACTTCATGAAGAACTTGCAAGTAGTACGGTAAAATTAATGTCCTATTTTTATTTTTATTTTTTTGACTTAATATTGAAACAATTACTTGTTTCAGTCATTGTTATTATTAAAAGTCTTGACATTGAGATTGATGATTTAAATAAATATTGATCAAATGCAGCCATGCAAAAGTGGTATTCAAAGCACCATTGTACCGAAACAATCAAACAGAAATGAAAAATCAGTAAAATATTTGCTCAAGATCTATTCCGAACACCTGTCCTTTTCTATACGTGTCAGGTTTAATAGGCATGACAACAAACTGCGGTAACCTGATGTTTTGTTTGTGGAAAAATTTGCAGATTAATTTTTGCATGTTGTTTTTGAAGAGCACGTTCCACGTCTATGTCTGTGAGAGCAAATGTATACTGGACCCAAATGAGCCCCTGGATTGATGACATGAACTCTGTCATGGTCACGTGAAAAAGGCCTCAGTGATATTGACGCATGTTTGTTCTTAAACCAAAAGATCATTTTACAAACATTTGCTGACTTCAGTACCTCATACATTTAATACCTCTAAATCAGGGGTGTCAAACTCAGTTCTTGGAGGGCCACAGTCCTGCAAAGTTTAGCTCCAACACACCTACCTTCAGTTTTCAGGTAATTGGAGACCTTGATTAGCTGGTTCAGGTGTGTTTAATTGGATTTGGAGCTAAACTGCATGGCTGTGGCCCTCCAAGAACTGGGTTTGACACCCCTGCTCTAAATCATTGGGGGGTCCTAAGAGTATGTGACCAGAATACTCATGAAAAAGTTTGTAACTTGTGAAATCATGCTGCAGTTTTATAGTGGGACTGTAACTTTACTAGGGGTGACCCCGAATAGTCGACGATTCGATGCTTCGATAGGAGGAGCCTGATTCGACTCCCAATCTCATAGTCGAATATTCACGTTATGATCGTGCCATTTTGGCTATATGGGGTGCTCAAATGTCTGATTTCACATAGAACTACCGGTTTTCTCCCAATAAGTTATTATACAGCCTATTAAGATGTACATTATGCTGTAAATAAGAATCTGAAAAGAAATAAGCTTTATATAAATATTTTAACGTGCGTGAATAAATCCAATCACCCCTATAGATTTAAGTTTCACTTTCCATAACCCATGACGACAGAGGAGCATCTTGGCGGCAGGGATTTAAATCTTTAAAAAGACTCAAATTGACACAGGCAAAGTGAAAGTCTGGATCTTTTTCGATCAGGTAGGGTACAAGTGGTTTCAAAACATTTCAGCTGGTTTATATATATATCGTGTATTTATCTCGTATAAGATGCATTTGGTTGAGTTGCGGTAAAGCGCTTCATTGGCTACGTTTACATGCACAATTTTTGGTTCAGTCGGACTGAATTCATTCTGATTGATGAATCTGAATGTACTGTTTACATGAACGCTAAATAAAGTGATCGGGTTGATGTGCGCGTTTATGTCACATAACATACATCTCGTCAGCGCGAGCAGTACAAACAACAATGCAGAATATTAATAACTATGACTGGGATTGTCATATACATAACATTATAACGAGAACACTATTATAATAAAACGCTGTGAATTTTTAGTGTTTTGTTGCCGTGTTTCTGCACGTTGTTGCGTGAAAAACGCGTCCACAGCAAGAGTTCATTCAGAGCCGCACAGACGTTCATGCATTCGGGGCATTTTGTGCAGATAGCCCATAAGTCGTAATATTAACGTTTGTTTATTTATTTGGATCCCATTAGCTATGCCCTCAAGCATTGCTAGTCTTCCTGGGGTCCCCACAACACTTAACATTCATACATTATTACATGCATTAAAGAAATAAAGAAAAAAAGAAAAAGTTAAATATATTCTCCACAATGCAAAACATCTCTATAAATATATCTTCCACTTTTTTAATATCTAAAACCTACTATATAAAAAAAAAACATATTGCTCATTCAATTAATTCCTATACCTCAACCTCCTATAAGTACAAAATTCCAAGGTGTGCCTTTACCTGCCTTTTAAAATAAATTTTTCGTGTTATCCTAATTAATGACACTGGTAAGAGATTCCATGATTTCATCGCCCTAAATGTTACTGTACGTTTAAGAAAATTAGTTAGCAAAAGGCAGTAGAAATCTACCCTCTGTTGCTCCTCTAGTAAACGTATTCATGTGACTGAACATTACCTAACATGCATAACATTACATAACATACAACGTTATGTTGTATAAATAACGAAGTGTATTCTATATGAGATAAATAAGTTAAATCCCATTGATTAAAAACCTGCTATCAAATGCTTCATTCTACTGGTCATCTTCAGCGCAGCTCAAAACAGAAATCCAGAACATTAATAAATGTCATATACATAACGTTATAATGAGAGCACTATTGTAAAAAATATTGTGAATCCTTAGGGTTTTGCTGACATTTAATGTTAACTTTTAATCAAAACATAAAACATTATTTTTGTATCTGTGAGGCGTCCGTTACACATTTTCCCTGTGTGTTAACGTCAATAATTATGACTGTCCAATGTCTGACTTGACTCTTCTTAATGTATTTTACCCTCGCCCCCAAACTTGGTTCAACTATCAGTCGACTATCGACGATTCGAAAATTCCGATTCGACTATAAAAGTCCTTAGTTGGGGACACCCTTAAACTTTACAGACATTTAACCAGTTATTCCATCTTTTGAGCTGCAATGCGTTGTGAGCGTGAGAGACCCAATGAAAAAAAACTGTTGTAATTGACCGCTCGCAAAGACCTGTCCTCCTTAGTTACTGTTGCCATCCCTGACAAACAATGCCGCTCTCACACTACAAATCACGTTCTCACACAGTGAAAAATACATCGCAGAGCAAAGAGGAAAATGACAAAACGCAGACAGACAAGACTTTACTTCTGATATGAAATAAGGTCTCAAAGACTCACAGCTTTCAAATTGTCTTTTTAAAGAAATTCAAACAATAAATACTGTTTTGTGGCTCTTTAATGTCCCGTGACAGATCACTGTATTGCCTCAGTTCAAATACATGAGCCGATTGTCTTTTCATACGTAAAGCACGAAATGAACATGAATAAACATCAGAAAGTATTTTATTTCAAATGCGGAACACACCATTTTTTCAAGTTTAAGTCCACGAGTTCTACTGTCTTGTCTGATTTGTGGTTAAGGCTAGAAGGGATACAGCTGCGGCCAACAATATAACTTGAAACCTATGAAAATGGTTTAAAAAGCACATGGCACTATAGTTTCATCACCTCACTTTTTGCCGTAAAGCACCTGTCATAGTTTGACGAGTGGGAAGATGACATTGTGACGTGAGGTTCGCTGCATTGAAAACAGTATGCATATGCATATGCATATATAGGTCTCGATCAGGGTGAAGTTCACGGGATTTTGTCCACAGAATAAGAGCACACATTTTAACATTTTATGTAACACTCAGTATTTTAACTTAAGCACTGCAAGCCATGCATACAGCGCTGGACATGACAGATTTTCTTTTATGCAAAACAAGTACTTTAACGCTATAAAACCGACGGGAGCGCCCGCGCTCCACTTTGCGTGTCTTTAAGTCAATAGAAACCGAAACCAAAAGGGTAGCGCAATAATTCTTTTTGCATTCAAAATCAGAGACGTTACACAGTCAGATCAAGTCTACAACATGCTCCTGTTGCGTTGTTTTCACCCTCTAACAAGTCTGCACAAATTGCATAAAATGCGTATACAACAAAATACACAAAAAAAAACATTGCACGTCTTTGCACACATGTTCTATAGATCTGAGGTTGCTAGATACCTTTTACTACGTCTACTATGACGTAATCACGTTCTGTGCACTGACCCCAAGGTGTGTCACATGTGGTGACGTCACAAGCCGCGACATTTGACTTTCATTTGCTGTATGTATATACTACTGCTGCTGCTGCGTTCTATTCATCACTCTTATTTATTTATCATTGCAATCTGTTGCTTTTTTTTCTTTTTCACACATGCACACAAATGCACCTTTACAAATGCAAGCACAATCACACACTCGCGTGCATAATGTTACGACTGCATGAAAACATAAGTACATGGACGCAGAAGTTTTGGAGCTACTAACGTTACTCGCGTGCGACGACGAGGAACTCTCCGACTGCACATCTGCTCCAGAATCTGTTTCTAGTGGGGTTTATTTTTGTTTTATGTATTTGTTTTGTTTTGTTTTTACACAAGAATAACTGAGATGTTCTTTATGTATTTATTTTTCAATCAACATCGCTCTCAAAAGCAAAATGTTATTTTTTTTTATCCCACAAATTCAAATGCACTCCATTCATCTGTGAGGCATGCCACATACCCCTCTGCATTATTCTAGTCAGGAATTGTCACAAGTGTTATCACAGCCTTTCTGCATTTTTAGTTATGATAAATTACAGATTTTAGAGTAGTGTAACTGATTATTTTACATTATCTTTTGTAGTTGTTCAATATTGCTCTCAAAAGCAATATATTATCGGTTTGACTTCACAACGCACGTTTATAAAAATGAGTGTATCTCTCTAACGAATTTATGTAATCAGTCCAAATCAATTGTATGTAGTTTCAAAGTGTTTTATGCAAGTTTTTTACATTGACAAGTTTGAGGTTTGACATTTGTGATATTTCTGTATTTAGTAAAATATGTTGAAAAAAAATTCATATTTTTGTTGGTTTATTGCACTTTTGAGCTATGTATCTAGTAGTTATGGATTTCTTACATACACAGCCTTCAAATTGGAGGTGTAAGGATTAGAGGTTGACCGATTAGTGGATTTTACCGATACCGATAGCTAGGTTGGACCACACTGGCCAATACCGATTAATCAACCGATAGTTTTCAAAATGGATACTGAAAGAGAGCTAGTGCTTTACTATTTAAAAAAAAAAAGTGTACTGAACCATACTTTGTAAATGAATAAATATATTAATATTATTTACTATATTGATCATTAAAGTTATTTCATAGTTTGCTAATGTTAAAAGAAGAAACTTTTTAAAATTTAAAAATGTAGCCTATTAGTAGCCAATAGTGAATGTTGAAATGAACACACTCTAACAAGGAACAATATTTCTACAGTTTTCATTAATGCTACGAATGGACTCTTATTGTTAAGTGTTACCATTTAATTTCAACAGTCATGCTTAAAGATGGCCATCTTTAAATACCTACGCAAGGCCATAGCATTAAAATTACATACATATGGATATTGTATGTGTACTCGCACACTTTATTTGCTTCTATTTTTTAACACTTGATAATTATCTAATCAAAAAAAAAAAAAATCAACAAAAAAGTTAGTCACACAAAAAGCGCAGCGCTGCGTCTAGGAGAACTCAGAGGTATCCCACACACACACCAGACGCTTTGCATTCAAATCAAGTGGCGGTCTAAAATTTATTTAATAACCAAACGGACATAAGTTTGCTTCAAGAATGAACATTGTGGCATAAATGAGTTTGAAGTTCGGTGTTTAAAAAACCAAAAAAAAACGGAGCAAGTGGAAAGAGAAAGCGCGATCTGTATTACAGCTCTCTAAATGAAGGATACAGACTTTATTAGAGTCACAGAAAGACATTATGTAAGTCATTATGTACATTCACAACGATTTGGGACAAATATAATGTAATGTAATTTAATAGAAAACTATGTGAATGGCGCTCTGTTCCGCGGCAGGATTTTCTGTCGCCTGTATTTAAATGAGAGTCTGGAGTTTCCCGCTCTGTGCAGCGCGCAGTGTCACGTGTCAAAATAACACGTACTGTCAATGATTTCTGCCTCTATTAGAGGCCGTTCTCGCACTGTATAATGCCAGCGGACCCTTCTCAGCCACTCCAGCAACGGTTGCAAACCGGAAAACTATCGGCATGGATTTTTGCCGATAACAGATAGTTGTGGCAATCAACTATCGGTGCCGATTAATCGGCAAAACCGATGAATCGGTCGACCTCTAGTAAGGATTGTATTGATATATGGCATTTGAAAATACTCAAAAGAATGACAGCACAGCATGTAAAAATATAAAGATATACTCTGGCGGAATTGTTCTATGGCAGGTCTTAAAGGGTTAAAGGAATTTCTTAGCTTATTACTGTTTCTGTGGCAGCCAACAATAGCACAGCTTAACCCTCCGCTCATTTTTATATTTAGTTACATTGAAAAGTTTCAATTCATTCGATCTGTTTTAACATGGATTTCTATGGAGACTGACCGTAGCTGTCGGGCAAGATGGTGGATAGCAGCGACGGCACATAATATCCGCGTTCTGATTGGTCACATCACCTGTCAGCCAAGCTCTTTGCGAACGGTCAATTGGTTTTCTTGCGTCATGGCCCATTTTCACATTTTGTTTGAGCAAACAAATTGCCTGGTGCTGGTATCTGGCCTTGTCGTGCCTGGTCAGGACACGGTTATTAGTCCTTGATAGGCATGCAGTTTCCATTGGTCCAGTCATCTCCGTTATTACATAATCATCAGGGTATTTGTTTGAGAAAACCTGTGGCTATCGATGCAGACGTTCTGTCTCACCAAGGATGTTCACATGAATTACGCTCCGAGCCACATCCCTATTCTCAAATTCAAATGTCACCTCACACCGACTGTGTGGAATCAATGAAAACACTAATTCAACGTAACCAATTGTTTTTGGTGATGGAAAAAATATATAATTGGTGTTCTGTAAAGAATTGGTGGAGAATTTAATGGTAGAAAAGGTATTTTTACATGTTTTGATCCGCGATGAGAAAGCTCTCTTCTGCTTATGTTGAACAGTGGCAGAGAACAATGAATTAAGAGTGAGATTGCAGGATAGTGCCCAGCTCTGTGGGAGTCATACAGACAGCCATCCGTCGATAATGTTTTATCAAAGCCTTGAGCTGATGCCGTCATTTCTTGAATAATGATGTCTGTAAATGTCATTATTCTCCAGGTGGTCGGCTGAAAGGAAGTCAATAACCGATCACTCAGCCTAAGCACAAACTCTGTGAGCAGACACATGCCACCAGAGCGCTGCCTACACGCTGAAACCAATCAATCACTGCAGCACATGGCGTTGACTATTGGCAGAACCTGGGCTTGATGTCTTTGGATATTATGTGGATGGAATGTGTGGTGGAACGCTTTCAGTACTGACACTTTTTCATACTACGTCAAGAATGTTTGGACAGCATGATTAAATAACTGATATAGAATAGAACAATTAATGATGGTATTTAGTGTGTCAACACAGGTTTAATGGCTGTGTATGTATGGAAATGCCTTTGGTAGCTACATCACCTAAATATCGGGGTTATATTATTATTATATTATTTTCTTTGATCTGTTGAGGTTAGAGTTCATTGTACCACACTGAAGACATTCAGCGCCGTTGCACTATGGGCGTCCCGAGTTCAAATCCCGACTCGAAGACCTTTCCCAATCCCACCCCTCTCTCTTTCTCTTTGCTGCCTGTCAGCTCTGATCTTTCCTATCATAATAAAGGCAAAAATAAATCTTTTTTTTAAGACAGTTTTTTTTCTGTACCAGTGGACACATAGGGCCTGTTTACACCTGGTCACTTAATGCGTTTTCTGTGATCGGATGGCTATCTGATCGTGAAAAGACCAGGTGTAAATGGCCTTCGAAATGCTTTCAAGATGGATTTAAATCCGATCGCTCAAACCACTTCAGGAGGTGGTCTGGGGTAGGCATGGGCCGGTATTAGATTCTGACGGTATGATAACCTTAGATAAAAATATCACGGTTTCACGGTATCACGGTATTGCGATTTTATAGCTCTAAAATATGTTATTTTTAAATGTCTGGGTAAAAAACGTTTTTTCCACTGAACACAATACATTTTTTTTTTTTTTAAGAAACACATAGAACATTTTGGAATGGTAAACATGTCAGGCTAAATAATTAATATAAATAATTGAATTCTTGTTAATTAAATTACGTGCAGTCACTTAAGTGAGCCTAAACCTGCAGCTCAACAATAATCAGAACATAAATAATTTTCTGCAAAAAAAAAAAATAAATAAAAATCCTTCTAAATTAAAAAAACATTGAAAATGCAGTCACTTAACCTAAACCTATAGCTCAGTAATCAAAAGCATAAATCAAAACAATTTCTGTAAAAATTAAAAAAAAAAATGCAGTCATTAAACCTGCAGCTCAACAAGGTTTTTGGAGATATGCTCACTTTCTACACATTCATCTTTCAGTCCAAGTTATGAGCGGTGAGGTACAAAGATGTGTGCACATACACATAAGGAGAGGGTGCGATTGTGTCTCACACACACACACGGTCTCTCTCCGTATAATACTCAAACAGTGGCAAAGACACCTGAGCCAGCAGTTTGTTTCTTTTTTAAATGACGTGATTTTGAACAGATGTAAACAATGGCAGGAGGCTTAAAATTATAGACGTGATACCAGCTAAATTTATTGTACCAAATCGCAGAAACGTAGTACTTTAGTCTGCTATTCCCCGCTCTGTGAAGTAATGTGAGGGAGGAAACTAGTTGACGTTAGCTAGTTAATTAGGTATGTTATTTGCCTCGGTAGCAAGCAAAATAGTATTTATTTCAACACTGAAACAACCGGCGAATGGGTCTCTGTCTTGATTGAGGGTGAAAGAGGGAGAAATGAAGACGACACAGATATATCGTTTGTGTACGACCTGGAAGTATTTATTTAGCGATCAGCGCCAAAACGGCATCTGTATGGAACATCATTGTGTACGGAACATGATTGGTCTACGTTACCCGAGAAATTCCCATACAGCAGACTCCGCCTTTTTCGACAGGGGAAAAAGTTCCAGGGATTCACCTCATGCGGCCATCATCCTACACACAGGTGACTCTCACTGACCGCTGTCCGGAGGGGGAGGGGTCGTGTGACTCGTTACGCTCTTTTCATTGCTCACAACTGAGGGAGTCCTGCACTTTCCGTCTTTGACGACACCTAAAAAAACGGCGCATACCGCAGGAACGGTATAACAGAAAATTTTAGTGGTTTTGAAACTGTGAATTTTCCAAACCGCGGTATACCTTGAAAAACCGGTTATCGTCCCATGCCTAGTCTGGGGCGCATTTCAGACGAAACTGGACAAGTGTAAATGCATCTGCTTGTTGAATATATGAAACATGCTATAGTCATATATGACAACACTAATGAGTAGCTGAGTATCTCCTCAGCAAGCCGATGCGCAAACTGACGCAAATGAAACAAAGTAAGTCACAGACTCTCAACACATAATCATATTCATTAAAAGTAGTAAGACTAACTTAACTTTACAGTGCTGATGCTGCTCTTTCTCTTGTTGTGCTCTTTGATCTTGAAATAAACTTATGATGAATAAAATACACTGCATATGTCACTTTTGTTGAGTTGAACTCTGTTGAATTTGCATATTACATGGGAATTGAAAATCTGTTTTGTATCCGTTTTGCAGAGACACATTTACGTGGCCAGGTGTAAACAGGCCCATAAGGTAATGCTTTTTTGTGTGTCAGGTGATGTTTCTTCCACAACGCATGGAAGTAAAACCTAAAATGTGCATCAGTGAAACAGACAGTTTAAACTTCTTATTAGTGTTGGATTTTACTAATTGACTTTTGGAGTCATTTAAAAAGTTTGTTCAACCAAAAATGCTCTTTTTTTCTAATTTAACAATAAGACTTGCGAAACAACATAAATGTATATTTTTAAAAATATTCTTTCATAATTTTTGCCCCTCTATTGAATAACATTATTATGAGTAAATGATGACAGAATTTTGAGGCAAACTAGTCCTTTAAAAATCTCTGGTTGGCCATTAATGGAATGGGAATAGATGCAAAGTGCAGTTTAGAGTACGGCATGTTGTTTTTGTATCAATCAATCACAACAGCATAATTGTGATTGTGTGAATTAATTGTGCAGTCCTAACACATACTTTGTCTCCAGCACAAATAAGAGTTGTGAAGACATGGATTAGAATGAGCTCCAGTTTCATTATTTTTGCACATTCCTGATGCAGAATTTACTAGAGTGATGTGTGGTGTTTTGTGAAACTGAGCTGTTTTGAAATTTTGTGGTATGAAATGTTAATAGCTTTGGCAGCTTTCCCTTAAAATGTTTTTTAAGTGCTTTTCATTTTTCGGACTCTCTCAGCAGTAAGAGATTTCTAAGTTACATAATGTGTGTTCACAAAAAGTTTGATAGAGTGTAACTTCAGCTCGATTTCAGCTGTGTTGATTAAAGCTGGCCTTTTCACTGTTCTTTTCACCCACTAGGATGGGTGAAACCAGCAGTGTGGTGACAGCTAGCGTGACATACTGTTGAGACAGAGTTGAGAGGGGTAACTAAGTGGTGCTGACAGCCCTGGCTTCACAATCCACATATGACAGGTTCTAGCTTTACCCTCCTGAGCTGGCGAAAGAGTCCTGGGGCATAACAGAAGCATGTTTTTGACAAAGGTCATTACACTCAGATGGCACTCAGATTCTGCTACTTGAAATAGATTTTATACTTGTATTAGCTACACTGATTTAACTCTAAAAATTCAGGAGTAAGTTTTGGATTCTAGTAGTGGGTGGCAGCAAAGCATAGTACGATTATATTTTTTTATACAGGAAACATTTTACAAATCAGCCTGTGTGCGATCAACCTGTTAAACCAGTTTTGGATACTATCAAATATCTAGAAAATAGGTCTTGTTATAAGAATTGTTTATAGGGAAGTACCATTTAAAGCTGCAGAGCTGTTATGCAAGACCTGACAAAGAAACGCGCAATGTAAAAACGCCAACCTCGTCCATTATGATAAAACCACAGCTTCTCTTTACTCCCACATTTTAGAAGTACTTGATGCTTTTCCTCCATTAATGCCAAATCCATTGGCTCACATACTCTTTTGCACTCATACTTCATTCTTTCATAATAAATTTGTCATCAGTTTAGTCCATCCAATAATGTTTTTCCCTGTAGAGAGCAATTGCTTTCTACAAACAAGCAATTGGCAAGAGAAGCCTAAAATGTATGTTAAAAATCACATTCGCCTTAAAGGTGTAGAAGTCTCTCTCAAATATCAAACCTCCATAAACACATTTTGCTTTAAAGCCTATATTCTGCTGATTAAAATGTGACAAATCAAGCCACTGATCAGTAGCACACTGCAAATGCATTTTATGTGAAAGCACAATGGCGCATGCACTGTTTATGTACTGCAAATTTGTAAACCAGGTGTAAGAACTCCAGAATTTCACTTACAGGGGCAAATGACATTGAGAAAAAACTCTCAAAATGATTTGCCATGTGTGGGCATGGTTTAAGATGGATTGACAAGCACTCAAGATGTTCAAATCCAGAAGTCATTGGCAGTTTTTAACATGCCTGTCCGTGTGCATTCATCTAAATTGAATCGTAAGAGGTGTCACCCACGCGGCTCTGTTGACAGAACAGAACCACTGCAGAGGGATGAATCACTCATTCTTTCATTGTTTCGTGACCAGCTGCACTCTGGGTAAGGTACGGTGGTGGAGGGGGGTTGGTTAGACTCCACATGGTGAGCAGCAACACTGTAATACATCTAGTGCATCTCTGCTTCCCTCCCTGCCTGTCTATATGAAATGGGAGGGTTTGCAGTGTGAGTGGGCAAAGTCGTGACAGTCGTCTCTGCCGTGAGGAAGAGAACTGAAACACTCGTAGGAGTGCAGCTGCCCACACACATTCATATAAACCTGCGTACGTCCACGACTGTACAACCTGCATACCTCAACAGTCACCCACATCTCCATAGCAGGTGTCCAAGGAGATGGGCACGCAACGGTTCATTCTGTAACACCGCATGCGTGTCTGTTGTGGGTATACTTGCATGTAGGCCAAATATCAGTACAAAAATTATGTAATTCGCTCTTTATAGTAATGTAAATCGATCCAGCACAAATGTTAGCATATTATTAATTTATACCATTTAGACTTTATGTAACAAACTTTGTAACACTGTGGCATCTTGGTTGGTCCTGCACCTTTAGTTTCACTTGTCTGAATATGGATCTGTGGCATAACTACCAGCAGTGTAGGGAGGACACTCACTGTTCTGCGTTTTCATGAATATTCTTCATATTTATGATGGTCTCATGCACTTTCTGTCTCACCTACAATGCCCACCGTTTTCTTATTCTTAGTAAAAGACATTTATTAGTCTAAGTCTAATACCTCACTCAACTAAAGCTATCAAAATGACTCATTTTAGACAATGAGTTACACTGTCCTATAGCCATCTGAATGTGATTATAAGTAACTGGCTCCAAATCTCCAAAGAAGCATGAACTTCCTCTTAGTAAGTACCATGCTTTGACAGTAGAACATGATTGGGACATATAGTAGCAATATCTTTGGGACATATATTAGCAAAGATATTGCTACTATATTTGAGCTATGTGGAAATAACTTTAGGTTTTCCATGTTGCCTTGCTGTAATAAGCAATAGTTTTTTATACCTGAAAATGCAAGTGATGCAGATATGGTTGAGCTTTTATGTCGTGCTGAATTCCTATGATGGAGAATGTCTGATTAAAGTCAAGGTTGAGAAACGTAAATGAAAATAAGGCATCACTGGGCAATTCCCAGAATCAACAAATGAGGCATGGCTGTCTTGTTACGCAAGCTTTAGGACATCTATTGGCGTCACATACAACGATGCCATTGCTTCCTGAACATTTATTTTGATTACTTTAGTGGGCACTTTTATCCAGAGGGACTTACAAATTAGAAAAGATTCAAGCAATTTGTCAGAAGGGCCAGCAATAGTCATAGTACACAATTCTGAGTTTTAAGTGTAAGCTAGGTTAGTACACAAGAGCAGAGGAGAAATGCACAAGAGAAAGGAGTTGGGGTTTTTTTTGTTTTGTTTTTGTTTTAGCAACTGACTTTTTTTATTATTGTGGATTAGTTAAGTGCTTGCGGAGGAGGTATGTCTTCATCCATTTCTTGAATGCTGTGATGGTCTCAGCAGATCGAGTGGAGGTTGGCAGCATAAGTTGCAGTTGCTGAAGTCGTCCTGTTGCAGTTCATACATTAGTATCACATATGCATTTTTTAAGCTGTGGCACAAGTTTTTTTCATCTATAGTGTCTGTTGTTTTACTGTTTTTGTTCCTGTTCTGTAAACCTTTTTGAGAGTAATTGAAGACACTGGCCTAATAGCATTTGGATTTCTGTTTGGAATATCTGAAGTCCCATTCACACGTGCAGCGACAAAGCGATCTTATAAAATCTTATAAGAGCTTGTTACTTCCTGCAATGTAAGCGTCAGTGACCTCTGGTCGATTGTGTGTGTGTGTGTGTGTGTGTGTGTGGACATCGCAACCTTTTGGGGGAAACAACCAATATGAGAGAAGGACAAGCTTGCTATTAATAGACATTATAGGTCACACAAAATTAATACTCAGTGCTCTGATAGTGGTCATAACGTGACCATGTAGTCTGAAGAAACATGGATTCAATAACGGTTTGCACGTAGCCTTAATATTCGGTTTTCCATTTCAGTGATATATTTTCAAGGTTAGTTCAGTGAGTGTAAAGAGCATTTGTGTGGAAATTCCGTTCAGTGCATAGAATACAAGGAAACTGCTCCAGTGGAAAACTAGATTATGTATGGTAAACCTATGACTGAATGAGAATGGTGTGATGTGAAGACTATTAGAGTCAAAGAGCTTGCGGCTGTCAGCTAAGGAAACATCTACATTTTTTATTTTTTTGAGTAGTACATGTGACAGCTTCAGGTTGGAGCATGTGTCCTTTTGAGGGGAGTATAAATAGATCACTGATGCTGTAAAGCAGGGGTGTCTAGTCCTGCTCCTGGAGGGCCAAATGCTAGATTTTAGGGCTGGGACAATAAATCGTTGCAGAATCAATTCCTGGATTGATTCTGATATTTTCAGAATGCATCGCGATTCCTCTGGAATCGATTCTGAGCTTAGAACAGCAGATGGCACTGCATGCCTTAGAAACAGCCATACTCTGCTTGTTTCCAAATCCTTACACACATTTGAACCTAAAATAATCATTCATAAAATTCTAAAAGGTTGAAGCAATTTACAAGGTTCTTCACAGTGGGCTGTGTTTACATTAATCTTGCATCATAAAAGCATTCTGAGCTGAGGTGAAATTACATGACTCGGCCGAATGCACAAGCGCTTTTCAGCGCTCTTCTTCATGAGCATTTGAGTGTGCAGACAAAAACTAGAGTAGAGCACCATCTGCTGTTAAAATCTAAGCTCAGAATTGATTAAAGAGGAATCGTGCTGCATTCGGAAAATAGAATCAATCCATGAATCAATTCTGCAACGATTTATCATCCCAGCCCTACTAGATTTTAGCTCCAACCATCTCCAACACACTTGTCTAAACTTTGCTGGACAGTGGCCCACCTGTACAGGTTTGGACACCCCTGCTCTAAAGCCTTAAAGGGATACTCCACCCCAAAATGCAAATTTGGTCATTAATCACTTACCCCCATGTCGTTCCAAACCCGTAAAAGCTTCGTTCATCCTCGAAACTCAACTCAATTTAAGATATTTTGGATGAAAACCGGGAGGCTTGTGACTTACCCATTGAAAGTAACACATGGATATGTATTGTACGTTTATTTACGCTTTTGATTTGAACAGAAATAGCGTATCCATGTGTTACTGATGACGGAGAATTGCATACGAACTTTGCGTCCATCGGATGCTTTTCAAAATGGCGCTACGCTGACACAGAGGAGACGAATAATAATGAATAAATGTTGTTATTTTTATTTTCTTTGCGTACAAAAAGTATTCTCGTCGCTTCATAAAATTCAGATTGAACCACTGATGGCAGATAGACTATTTTGACTATAAACTATAAAGGTTCAAAAGTATAAAGTTTTTTTATACTTTTCTGTGCCTTGGCAGTCAATGGGACAGTCACAAGTCTCCCGGTTTTCATCCAAAATATCTTAAATTGTGTTCCGAGGATGAACGAAGCTTTTACGGGTTTGGAACGACATGGGGGTAAGTGATTAATGACAACATTTTCATTTTGGGGTGGAGTATCCCTTTAAAGTGCCCCTATTATGGATTTTTGAAAATTACCTTTCATGCAGTGTGAAACACAGCTTTAAGTGATATAGAATTATTGTCTCTCAAAAGAAAGAGACGACTCTGAATCATTGAAACGAGTCGTTTTTAAAATTAATCCCAAACCGTTTCATGTTGACATCAACATGAAACATTAGCATATTGCCAGCTCATTCATTCTTAGCCACTAGGTGGTGCTTTTGGAGCGTTAAAAGCTCACAAACACTGCTTTAAATGAAATCGACCAATCACCGCAGATTAGCGTCACGCAAAGGAGGGGTTTGGAAAAATGAATCGTTGAGCGAATCATTTGGGAGTCATTGAGCAAATAAGGCAAAAATAAATGCATATTATAAGAAAATGAAAGAGTTTTTTGACCTTGCATGCATGCCAGCCTGTTGTTAGGGACTCCCAAAACCAAAATATGAACCTTTCATAACCCATAATAGGGGCACTTTTTTGTAACCTATGTAGGGCTGTGACGGTGGCCGTTGGTTTTACCAACGCGGTGGTAATGGACCACCTACCGGCGGTGACGCAGTGTGTGTATTAGTGATGCGCAGATGAGCTAAAATGTCACCCGAATCCGCAGCTTCAAATAAATTATTCACCCACCAACCGCCCGCAGCTATATTTTTGTCTGATTTAGATAACCACAACCGACCCGCACCCGATCATCATACGGTCATGAAAAACTGGAAAAGTCATGGAATTTTAAAACAGCCATTTTCAGGCCTGGAAAGTTTTGGAAAAGTCATGTTTCACAATTCTGTACAATAGAATTATGTTTAATCAGGTCCTGAATTTCAGTGCGGTATTGCGCATATATCACATTACTCATTCCCGCAGCTTTCGACTTTAAAATGAGGGAAATTCCTGCAAAACATTTATTCAATATAGCGTGTAGGTTAGATAAGTAAATAAATTCACACAAACCATCAGATCAAATCAGTCATTTGAAAACCGTGTGAGTGATTCAGCTGTTCCGGGTCTTCTCTCTTTGACCTTCTCTTCACATCGGTGCATCTAGAGCTGAACACTGCGATACAAAATTAGCTCACGTTTTGGTACAGTTGACAGAATTGTCAGTTGCCTGATTGTTGCACCATCACAAAAATGTATTATTTGCACATCTTTTTAAGCCTTTCGGTACTCGCGCGCTCCAGAGGCACTTTTCTGTGTGCTCACATTGTCACATCCAAAGCGAGCTCTGCAAGTACCAAATTGAGCAAAGCTTGTTGCACTTAAGTGGCCAAATACACACAAAATGACGTCAAAATTGTCGTCCTGGCGAGTATCCTCATAAGCACTGTCGGTTTTGTCTTAAGTTAATGTAAACGGTTGCGAATGAAAACGCATGTGTATCAGTATTGGATCTGTGAAATAGGTCTTGTGACAGCAGCCTAATAAAGTTGTGCCATCTGTCATTAATGTTAGTCAAACAACAAAAGACAGAGAAAATCCCTCACTGCTCTTGACTAAATAATGTTTTGTTGAATAACTTTAATATGTTAATTTACAGTTTATTCAATATCTGTAGCCTATTTAACACACGTTCATATTTTAGAAAATGTAGTTTAATATTTGCATCATTAATGATTTATCTTATCCACCCTCGACCCACCCGCAAATAATCAGAATGCATTTTTTTATTACCCGACCCGCAAATTATCCGCAGTGCCCGTGGATATAACTGCCATCCGCGCATCACTAGTGTGTATAAACTTTGAAACAAGAAATAAATATATGCGGGCATGGCTCAAACATCTATTAACAAACGTACGTGTTTATTTTAGCACTTCCTTCGGTGAACACCGCAACACGCAACCTGCAAAATACTAGGCTATCAAAGAAATAAGTTAAATAAGAAAGTAGCCTAAATAATTCGTAACAACTTTAGTCACATGCTGGAAAATCTGCGTTGGCCTGACAACAATTAGAATGTAAACACTAATGCTTAAGCCTACCTTTGGCTTTTATATAGGCTAATATTAGATTTAAAATTCTTTGACAGAAAAACAAACATGTTGATATTGTCCAGTTTAAGGGAGGACCTCACTGGTGTTACGATGTTTCCAGCCGCGCTGAACGCGTTCAGATGGTGTGCTTGTTGCACAAATGCATTTTAAGCAACCGTGGCCAGGTATCTTGCCTCATTATTCCACCACCAAGCACGTCTTCGCTGGCCTCCTCTCACAAATAGCAAATGGAAACAGAGATATGAAGTGCTCGCCCGTTTAACACTTAACGCGCCGCACCGCAACAGCTAAAGTCTGTCTACACTGGACGCGACAAAGCTACCGTTAAAAATCATTTGAACTTTGTGTCAGCATGTCATAAATAAAATGAGGCATCAGTTTACTGTCGGGGATTTGTCTTGCCACAACGCATCCAATCTAGACAGCATCATTAGCTGCGTTTACATGGACCCTAATAATCCGATCGTAATAGGACTAGAAGCACAATCAGAATAAAAAAAGTTACATGTAAACACGTCAATCGGATTGTAAGGGGTGGTTGTCGCCTAATTAGGACCCAAAGTAGATAAATATCAAGTGTGCTTTTTAAAACAATATGCGACAACAGCGGGAAACTCAGTATATTCATGCAGTGTGCGCGTGTGAAAAGATGAAATCCGATCAGAAGCTTGTGACATATAAACGCTCACATCAACCCGATCACTTTATTTAGCGTTCATGTAAACACTGCGTTCGGATTCGTCAATCAGAATGAATTAATTCCGATGGAAGTAAAATTGTCCATGTAAAGTATCTACTGATTATAATGTATTGTGTTCTGGTATTTTGTCATGCCGCGCATCGCCTCTCGCGTCCACTGTAGACACGGTGATAATGAAATGCCATGGCGTTTGAGGTAATTTGTGAATTAACAGTCTAAATAAAACAATTTACAGCTGAATGGTATATGCTATAAATACAGAATTCTATTGCAACTGTTACTATTATTGCACTTGTATACAAAACTTTGTATTTTATGCTTGTTATAGAGTGTGTGACGTCACACGCATTACTGCCGGTGGCAATCAACCATCACCGTGGTGACGCGGTTGTTATGGCGACAATCACAGCCCTAAACCTATGCACTTTATCCCCATGTTCACTCCTTATACTGTATCTGATGTGGAAGTCCCTCTATTCAGTTAAATCCAGTTTTGTTTTTAATAGAGCCATTGTCTGTTTGCTTACTCCTAGAATGTAAAAGCACATTGGGTGAACCAGTCTGAAAAATACTGTGTGTGTGAGGTTTTTGCTACAGTATCATGCTCTATGATGCCATTGTTGTCAGATTTTATTGCTATTGTCTATTATTGAAACATGCTTGATTTGTCTCTTCACATTGTAGAGAAGAGTTGTACTTTTATGCCTGTACTGTAATTGCTTTAAAGGGACTTTGACCAAGCCCTACTTTGTTTGCACCTACATTTATACCTATGTGTTTAACTTCCTGAATGCTTATATTCTGTTCAAGTTTGATTTTATATGAAAATTGATACATACAGTAAATGCCTTCTCAAGGTGTCATCACACCTTCTGTGTCTGTGCAGTAATATTATGAAAATCTTTTCAGGGCTGGTGGATGCCTAAAAATTGTCCATTTGTTAGGGTTTCTGTAAATTTTCCCTTTTACAACAGTGCTTCCTTTATTTCCTTTATCTATTCAGTCATGTTTACTGATAAGTCTGTTATCAGGGGGATAAAGTTAATTCAGGATTTCAGACATTTCAAACACTGTATCTAGCACAATTGCAATGTGCAAAGGTTTTAATGCTGATTTCTACTTCCTGTGCCTCATCTCTTTCCCAGAGTTCACTGGGCCACCCCAAGAGGGGGGTGAGCGGAGATGTTCCCTTGCTCTGAGATACACTAACCCTGACCAAATGAGCTCATCTCTCAATGTTGTATCCCCCCCTCCCCCAACTAATAAATCAGACTCTTAGTCTTAATGATTGTTGATCCATTAACTGTAAACACAGTTTGGTAAAACACTCCAAACTGAAAATAGTTAAAATCTGTTTTCTTCTATTTCAGTTAATAAGAGAAACCTTGTATTCTGCAATTTTGATCAGTTTACTACGCCACCAGCTTTTTTTGTTGTATTGAAGAATGAATTTATTAAAGGGGTCATCGGATGCAAAATTCACTTTACAAGTTGTTTGAACATAAGTGTGTGTACACATCCATCCTATTATGCAGGGTTTCCGCGGGTCCTTAAAGTCTTAAAATGTCTTAAATTTACTTTATCAAATTTAAGGTCATAAAAAGTCTTAAATTGTACAAGAAAGTCTTAATTATGATTTCAAGAGGTCTTAAATTTGGGTACAGACCAGAATCACGATGCAGCTTAATGTGACAATTAAACTTCAAAAAGCTATAAATAAATATGAACGCAGCACGTTTCAAAGTCTGGTGCTGCTTTGTGTTCTGCTGTTACCGCGGAAACCGTTCGAAAGCGCCTCCTGCTGGCAGAGAATGAATGCGCATGTTCAATAAGGCTGTTGTTGTGAGTAGTGTATTCATGCAATACCAGAGGCTGTAGTTTCAGAACCGGATTTCTAGGACCCTATATATATATTTTTTAAATTATTTTATTTATTTTTTGTATGTATGTATTATGTCAGGTCTTCCAGCCAGTTCTATCAAACCTTTACAATTAATCCAGAACATGCAGCAAGATTAATTTTTAATGAGCCAAAAATAATGTAAGAAAGAATGAAGAACATCACACCTCTTTTTATCAATTTGCACTAGCTACCAATAGCTACGACCACTGGCTCTGCACCCCTTTACCTAAATTAATTACTTCAGACTTGTGTGCCTCTAGAAGCTTACGTTCTGCAAGTGAACGTCGCTTTATTGTACCATCCCAAAGAGGCACAAAATCACTTTCACAGACTTTTACATTAACTGTTCCTTCCTGGTGGAATGACCTGCCCAACTCAATCCCAGCAGCTGAGTACTTAGCCATCTTCAAGAATCGGCTAAAAACACATCTCTTCCATCTTTATTTGACCCTCTAACTCTAGCACTCTCTATTCTAATTCTATTCTTTAAAAAAAAACAAAAAAAAACCTTGCTATGTGTACTGCATTAAGCTAACTGAGACTTGTTATAGCACTTGCATACCATTGCTCTTTTGTTGATTTTGATTGCTTCCATTGTCCTCATTTATAAGTCGCTTTGGATAAAAGCATCTGCTAAATGACCAAATATTAGTGGCTCATACTATTTTATAGCACTTGCTATTCAATTCTATATATTATTATTTTTTAAGGAATTATGTAGTTGTTTAATTGTATACACTTAATTATTGTCCTAACCAACTCCTAACCCTAAACATACCCGTTGGTAACCCTCTTGAAATATTTAACCTAATTTATTTCAATATATTCTATATATTCTGGTTTTAAATTCAGTTTTCTTGGAAAGAAAGACTTGTGTCTGTAAGAGACTTCAGTTCATTAGCCACAGCGCTTCACGTCTGATGTATGACAAACTTAAAGTGCAGTAAATGGTAAAACACTTGCGTTACAAATTGGTGTGATTATTAGTACTTCAATAAATGTAAAATAATTTGGATACAAATACTAATTTACAACATCCAGCATCACAATGAACTGTTTTGCACAGCTAAAAAGGCTAAATGGAGATTGCTGACTCCCCCTCAAATGGTTCACGCTAGCTCTTACATTAAAATAAGATGGAAAGATAAAAAATGAATAGTTTCCATGGATCTAGTCTTTGCATCTGTTTGTTTGTTTAATGTTTGAATCAGGTCTCCTCTGTTGGAGTAGATAGCGCTGTCCCAAAAAATAGGGTCCTAGAACTGCAGCCTCCGGTATTGCAGGAACATTAGGTTTTTTGTTCAGACCAATGTGAAAATCGACCCATGTTTTTACCTTGCAAACACGCAGAGCTGTAAATGTGAACTGGTGGGTCAATAAGAAAATTCATTATAAAAATCTAAACAGTAAAATGTGTTTGTATGTTATTTAATTAATATAATAATTTATTGCTAATACTTGTTTAAATTAATGTAATTAATATTTTTGACTCATCCATTTTCTTAAAAAATGGTTTAAAGGCTGAAATGTGAAGTGTATTATTTTATAAAACGTTTTGTTTTCCTGAACACTTATATCTGAACTGTAAATCATGCTTTTTACAGTCATTTTACAGTTTAATAGTTTACCATAGACATTGCCCTACCCTGCTCATATGGTATTAATTTTATTTGTGCAGGTCTTAAAAATGTCTTAAGTCTTAAATTTGAGCTTAAAAATCCTGCAGAAACCCTGATTATGATAAAAATCCACCCAGTGGTTTTTTTTAAAATCCCTATTTTAAAATCCCCTTTCTCAAATCAGGCTGTTCTGAGATTCCTGTCAGAATGACGTAGTTCTGCACAGGCCGCTCCCACGATAATTGATTGACAAGACCGTCTTACCTTAGACCCGCCCTGAGTGAGCTGTGAGCTGTCTGCCATTGTGTCGAAGCATGTAATAATGAATATGGCACTCTTCATTTACTCCCGACATCTGAGCTGCTGAAGACGCAGTGGATTAAGGTTACTTTCGTTTTGAAGGGAATGCGCCAATCCTCAATCTGCCTAAATTTGTCTGTGTTCGTGCAAATCATTCGTGATCCAGCTTCATCTACAGAAGCAGTGTTTCCCACAGGATTTTGTGAGACTGTGGTGGGTGGACCTCGGTCCCTGTAGGGGGGTCCTTGGGCATGTTCAAAATTAAGAGCTCCAACACCGGTTCAATGTGCAAAATAAACAAAGAAAAAAGCTGGTGAAATGACTTGTACTTGAGATTTAAAGGGGACTCAATATTTTAGTTGTGACGTAGTGTCTCAGTCTAAATTACACTCACACTGAATTTGGAAGCCAGACAAATTAGAATATAATGATAACAACAATAATAATAATAATAGTAGTAGTAATTTTATTATTATTCCTATGACAGTAATAGCCATATATTGAAAAGCAGTTGCATTGTAAAATAAATGAAAATACATTTTTCACAGGTATATTATTTTAGCTTACTCTAAAGTGGAGAAATTACAATACTTTTGTCCTAATTTCTACGCTTGCAAGCAAGCCTAAAATGAACCTGCTGCCACATCTGCCATTTTAATCACGATACAAAGAAAATATTCTGGTGATTTGAATTTACCGGCTATAAATATTTGTTTTTCCTGGCCATTAAACTGTTTTTGCAGTTGCTGCTACTACATCAAATAAACGCATTTAGCCTAATAAATAAAAAAAATGCTATTCGAAATTAGAATCAACCACTGCATTTTAATCAATGCAAACAAAGATTCTACACGCATGTAGCATGAGCAGTTTTTTTTTTAAATTTGATTATACCATTTCAACATTTGAAGCAAAAACAGAATGTTCTGAGTGAGTGAAATTATGCTAAAACCTACATAAAACAAAAAAGAATTTCACTCAGGGGGCGCTTATGGAACAGTGATGAGAGAGAAAAAAATGTCATCGAAACTTCTCTGAAGCCAGTTCCCTTCAAAAATACATTAATATAAATCCTCTTTCCAATGTTTATATTTTTCTACCAATAAACAGTGAGCATGCTCTGCCTGTACAGTATTTTCTTTGTGTGTTTGTTAATTTTAGTCCTTGCTTCCAAGAGATAAACCTATGAGCTTTTATTTTGGCTGAAACTGCAGCTGAGCTTTTATTTTGACTGAAAACTCCAGATTGCTGTAATGCAATGTGTTTACGTGGTTCAACGTTCAAAAAACACATTATTGTTGCTCCGCTATTGTTACATTATTGTTGCTCCTCTATGCTCTGCCTTTCTGAAACGCGCTGAGTTTTACAAAGCTCATCGCTCTGAGAAGCAAGGTGTGCTCTGATTGGCCAGCTATCCAGTGCGTTGTGATTGGCCGAATACCTCAAGTGTGTGTTGATAATGTTACACCCCTTACCATGTTGTGTGTGTATATATGCACAAACAGCTTGTAACACTCTAAAGACAAAGGAAAACATGAAATCGCATCATATGACCCCTTTAAATTAATTCAGGTTAAAGCTAAATCATCTGAATAAGACTTGAAATGCTAGATATTTTTATTCTTAATAAGTCCTTTGTTCCTTTCTGACTAAGTTTCTCCACATCCCATTAATCTAAACTCTACTGGTAGTCTTTTGTAGTCCAAAGGATTATTTTGTGCAGGAGTGTGTGATGTGCAGCAGTTTTGCTGGTTAATTCAGTAAGCACTGCTGTATCTTTGTCGCTGCCTTATCTAATGCTCTGCCATGACACTTTAGACAAACGTTCCTGGGTTATCTTGACAGGCAAATGTAAGAGAACCTGTCTTCCGCCACACTAAAATTCATTCATGGTTTATGCAAAGCACGAAGACTAAGACAGTAAAAAAGAGTTCTTGCACAGGAAGAAGATACTGTATGGTATGCATCGAATTTCTTTTCACAAAATGTTTTTATGCATTATTTATTTAACATTTGACCTTTTTTTTTATTTTTATTTTTTATTTTTTTCTGTTAACTAGAATCCATTATACAATCATTTTACTGTTAATCATGTTACATTGTAGTACATTTTACTTGGCCTTTTAATTGTCTGTGATGTTGTCAAATATATGCCACTAAATACCTTAATTTTGACTTTTAGTATGAATCCAGAGGATTAAAGTATATGTTTTGTTTGTTGGTTTCCAAAACCTAGTTCTTTGGGAAATTGTTTAATTCTGTCCTCCAGACTGAAATTAAAATATTTTAATATCATATTATAGTTTACTATTAGTTAGGTAGTACTATACTAGCATACATTGAGGTAAGAGGCACCTACACAGGAAAAAATTAACCCATCAGCCAGTAGAGGTCTTTAAAGTGGACCAGAAAAAGGGTCTTTATCTTTTTATTTACATTTTTGCTTTGCATCGATCACAAATATTAGCCACAATACTTGAAATTAGACAATGACAAAGAAGAATCTAGTACAAAATTAATTCTGGCACAAAGAAAGCATGAGAACTTGCATGTCCATGTCCTCACATGTTTCTACAAAAAGCTTTCAGGCACAGGCAACAGAGCACCACTCAGCATTCAGACAACATTCAGACTAACAGCCAATTAGACATGTGCACTAATAGCTTTTGTTTCTTCTGTTCATCAAGATATAATCAACTATTTTTTTTCAAGCTGCAGTCTTTGCATCCGAGCAACGGGCATTTCTTGTCAAATACCAATTTGAGATGTCTTACAAGCCGTAGTGACCATAGTGGCAGGCAGATCTCTTTTCGATAAACTTTCTTTATCCATTGTTTGTGGCATACATAACTTATTTTTTCCTTATATGGTCTTGAACAAACATGCGTGTTTCTCACAAGCATCCTCTCCCCTAGTTTACCCATCAGCCCTTTGGGGGATGCTCCCCCCCTCTCTTTGTACCAAAGCTCTCCCCCCGTGGTGCTCTTATTTCCTGACCTTGCCCTTTTTCTGTTGTCATCCTTTCTTGCCTCATTTTAGAGGCTTGGTTACCTCTATTCAACTAGCCACCAGATGGTATTCAAATTAGACCCCTTGCATGGAAGCAGAGTTTTTCCACGCTCTTAGTCTGGAGAGTAGGCGGGTTCACCCTGAAATAGTGACCCAGAGACCCCTGTGCTTCTCTATCCGCTGTCTGTAAAGGAATCCAGAGATGAGGACTCACTCCATGTATGCCGGGACAGTGCAGCCCAAAGAATTTAGTGTGTTTCTGGAAGACACGTATCGAATGTGCTGCCTGGTTTTCAAAGAAGTTATGTTGAAAGGGTAAGCACAAAACTGCTTACAACCTAATGTTAGTTTAATTGGGTTTTTTATCCCTGAATGATGATTACAGTGAAAAATGCGCTGGAGTTTTATGACAAGCACATTATTTTTACACTCTTCATATCTAAAAAGCAATATTTCGGTTTTTAAATCCTGCAAATCTTCCCCTAAATCAAGTTTGGGAGAACTTGATAGCTCCAGCACACTTAAACAATTTTAAAATACTATCTCCTATCCCTGTTTAATGTATTTTACGTAAGCAATTTGTAGGTTGATTTAAGAACTGGCTCTCTGCATTTTGTTTAAGTAAGTGACATTTTAAGGGTCAATCAGTGGCATGAGTTTGGAGCAGCATCCAAACTTATCTGTTTGTCCAAGCAATGGAAGATGTGGGAAAATCCTGTTTTAAATTTGATATTTTGTGTAATAACTGAAAAAAAAAAAAGACACATTCAAACAATAATTAAATACTAAATATACACACCTTTTTTAAAAAGCAAATGTTTTAGAAAGGTTGACTTTTTCACTTTTGTGTCACTGTTTGTCATTCAAAAGTGTTTTAAACAGCCTTTTATTTATGCTGTTGCTTTATTTGTGATTTATTCAGAGATGATCTTTTATTTGTTGTTTTTGGTTGCCACCATTAATGAAAAAAAAAAAGTGTTAAATACTGAGGTGGGTGATTGGAAAAGATGGCCTGCACTTGATGATTGCCTAGTTTTATCAATAAGTTGTTGTAGCTCTTCTGATTTTGAGCTGGATTACAACCATTAAAGGTCCACTTTCAGTTTAAGGAATTTGATGACATACCAATTGTCATTGCATCACACGATTTTCGTTCTTAGGGAATTTGGTAATGCAGTGGGATTGTAATGTTGACATCATGAAGCTGAAGTCTGTTTATGTACTGCCTTCCTCTGTGGTTCTGATTACCAAAGATGTTAATAATCTGGGTCCAAAGTCTCATGGGAACCATTGACTCAGCACCAGTGTTCCGACCACGATTGAGGGAAGTGTGTCTGAAACTGCTGGAAACTCTACCACAACACTGCTTTTCTTACATCAACGCTTCTTCGTGCAGCGCATTACACTGCTACAATCTGATGATTGTTGTGGATTCGCATTTCGCATACCGTTGCGCACTTCATGTGGTTTCTTTTCACCGTTGAACGCAGCTTCCTGTCTACACTGAAGCTTTTCTTCCAAAACACTCGCTCATTTTGACCGGATTTTGACTGGTTTTTGTGAGGGTCTCTTTCAGCGCAGCTCTGACAGATGACCTATTGAAATCACTATAGAACTGTCTGCCTGTTGCCAGGGCAACACTAGCTCGCTTCTGCTTTTTATGCGCTCACGTGACTGGCTGTTGACGTCATCGGGGGAGGGACGCTGCCAGAGTTTGGTCCACTCTTGACTGCATAGGGCTTCGTGGAATCTTGAGGACTTGTTGAATAGAATTAGTTAGTCTTAGTCTTGGTGGTCTCTGTTAGCTGCCAGCATCATCCTCATCGTTAGGTATAAATAGCCAGGTTATGGACTGTTGAAGGCAGTGGATAGCAGGGGAAAAATTGAAATAGAAAAAGAGGTAAGTCATACTCCTTATATTTCTTTTGTAGAAATGCCAATGTTTTTTGATTATTTCAGTATGTGATATCACAGAAGTGAGATTTTATTGGTTCGGCTGTGCAAGATGTCAGTGTGATTATTCGTGCACAGCTGTTGCATGCTCTCTCACTCCGTCACGCTAACAGCGCACTGGGAGTCTATGAATAGGAGAAAGGATGTAGTTAAGCGTTCCCTTTCTATCATTCACTCCCCTGTATACAGATTGTCTCCTCCAGTGTTTCCCTGCCCTTTCAGATCCTATCCATCTCTTGTTATCGGTTGGTTTGTAGGCTGAATGAATTGGAGTGAGATAGTCCAGTTATCGCTACACCACCAGCTCTGAATTTTGTCATTTGTCATAGTGGAAACAGCTACATTAGAGAGCCTCATGGGAAAGGTTGAGAGATGAGGGAGCTGGCATAATCTGTCCAAATTCTTCCTCTACTCTTCCCCAACTTTTCATTTTCACCTTCCCCCACACTTTCACTCCTCGCTTAACTCATGCATGTGGGTGAGTGAGTGCGTTAAGAATGCTCTCTCTGAGGAGACGCACTTGCACCGAATACCAGAATAGCCCCATCCCCCCTGTCGCATTGAACGTGGGTGGAGGGTGATCTATGGCAGGAAGAAAACATTTATTGCTAATTGCTGGAGCTTTTTTGAAGGCTCAGCGGTTGGCTTTATTCAAAAATAGTTGTGCTATCATTTCAAACCCAAGAAGAGCTTGTGTCAGAGAGCTTTCTAGCAGACTAAAGCAAAAGATACTTTTCACTTCAAATGGAAGGATCATCATATACATCATTAGCTGATTTTCCAGCAGCTAATTTAATGCATCAACCTACCTGAGGAGCAGACCCGTGCTCGGCTTGACTCCTGTTGTGAGACATATGGGTTATTAGATGTTATCGGATCCCTCTAGTGATGTGGCAGTATTTCCTATACACACACTCGTGCACACACGGCCTACTGGTAGTTCAGAAACACATGGCACCAAAGACAAACACACTCCTGCGTTGGAGGCCTGCTGGCTGTAGGGATGAGAGACACTGCTGGCAGCTTGTTCAGCACGGCCCACGTGTGTGGGAGATTATCCTCGCCGCAACAACTGCTATTGTGTGTTATCAGCCCTGTCTGTTATTACAGCGTCTGCGTGTGTGTGTGTGTACGTGTGCGTGCGGTGTGTAGGTGGTGCTTTTGTGTTGTGTGTATCTATTAAACGACTTAAATACACAGTGCCAAATTAACCTTTTTTTTTTTTCATTATCAAGCCTCTAAGTGCTGTTTTAATAGCATTTTCAAAGTCAGTATCATTCTGATAACACTTAATGCCATACTGCATGCATCTCAAACCTACGCTACTAGTGTTTACTAAAGCACTCTTTCATTTGAGATCACTAAGTAAAATCAATTTTCCCATTTTAGGCCCAGTGAAATAAGAGTTCACACAGAAATAAAAATTGTCATTTACTCACCCATCCTGTATCAGTTTAGTTCTTCTGTTGAACACAAAAGAAGATATTTTGAAGAATGCTGGTAACCAAACAGACGGTAGCCATTGACTGCCATTGTATGAAAAAAATAAATAAAATAAAATTGGAAGTCAATGGCTACCAGCAACTGTTTGTTTCCCAACATTATTAATAATATCATCTTTTGTGTTCAGCAGAAGAACGAAATTCATTCAGGTTTTAAGCAACCTGAGGTTAAGTAAATAATGGCAGAATTTTTATTTTTGGGTGGATGATTTTAAGGCCTATTCACACCAAGACTGATGTTTGGCATGAAAATTTGGACTCATATTTCGCATTGATCTGGATTCTTCTTCTGTTTACGGTTACTGCCAAAAAAAAATTTGTGAGTACTAGGGGTGGGAGAAAAAATCGATTCACCTAACTATCGTGACTCTTTTTAAAATAATTAAAAAATCGATTGGTTTACCTCAGAATCGGTTTTTATTTCATTTTATTTTTCCTAAGAGGTGGGGGGTGGAGTTAGCGCTTTGTAACTCCAACAGAGGGCGAAATGTATAGGTGTGTTAGACTTGGAGCTGAACTGCGCAGACGATCAGCGCATGACATCAAAGTACCGCGAAAGCGATTCGAAAGCATGCGGAGCCATCATTATATATAGATCAGTGGGAGCGGTCTGTTCTCTGTAGTTCTCGTGGAGCTTTGATGTCATACAATGATCGGTCTGCGTGCGCAGTGCCGCTGCATTAGATGACAACATATAAGTTTAAAGCCGGCATGAGAAAGCAAAACCATGACGGAGACAGAGGATCAAACCTCTTCCAGAATTCTTTCAGCACCTTCACGTGTTGAATCCCAAGTGTGGAAACACTTTGGATTTTACACACTGCCGGGTAAACATGACTAAAACGGTATGCAAAGTAACATAGCACCTTATTTTATTTCAGAAAGTATTTTTTCTGCTCATTTTGTTGAATATTTGACTATTAAATTGATGTGTTAGTTCAAGGTTTTGGTACTTTAAATATACACTGTGTATGTGTATGCTCCTGAAATAAAAGTTTAGAAAGATGTGATGCATTGTTTTTGTTAATATGACTCCTATACAGTCTCCTTTGAAAGTGAAAAGTGAAAGTGACGTGACATACGGCCAAGTGTGGTGACCCGTACTCAGAATTCGTGCTCTGCATTTAACTTAAATTACAAAATTTGAAAGCTGAGACTTTGGTTCATACCTAAAGTAACCTGCTCTGTCTTCATCTGTCGGTGTGTTGTCAGTTTCCTCTTTGCTCTGCGATGTTTGTTTGTTTGTTTGTTTGTTTGTTTGTTTGTTTTTTCACTGTGTGAAAACATGATGTGTGGCGTGAGAGCAGCATGGCTTGTTGGATATAGCAAAAGTAATGAAGGGAGGCAGGTCTTTGTGAAGGGTCAGTTTCACTTGCTACAAGAAGACAGGGCTGGACATATCGAGCAGCTCCGCCCCCTTTTTTAAATAGCCAATAGCATTTCATTGATAACACAGCTCGGCCAGAGCTGTTGGTTCATTTGAGCTCAGTAAAGCCCCATTTGACAGCTTATAATAGCCACAGTCTAATAGATTCCCCCTTTAGATTCCATATAAAACAATAGTGCAAAGTCGTGATCACAATCATGCTGAGGGTGTGTAGTTTGAAAAGTGTGTAACTGGTGTTGGTGAATGGCACCAGTGTTATCTCTTCCACACTTCAGTACGGTTTCTAATGCTGAATCTAACTGTTTCTCCTCCTTATCTCTTCCATATCACTTTTAAAATATAGCATTCTGTGTGGAATTCAAATACATAGGTCCTGTACGTTTTGTGGTCTGCGCCGACTCGCACATATGATCCGCTCCGTGTTATGTTTCTAGAGTGGAGCATTGTGGACCAGAGCAATTTTGTCATTGTTTTGGACTACACTAGTTTACAGATAACCTTAAGGCTAACATGTTTATACTAAAAGCCAAAAAACTTCCATTTTGATTTCATGGGGACTTTAAGTAGAAAAATATTTTATTTAATAACCTGACCTATTGCAAACTCAGCTGAAATGAAAAATTGACCTAAACCTAACCTAATCAGATCCTGTTCCTGTCAAGCTTGGGTTCGGTGGCAGATCTCTACTTGTTAAACACTAATTGTAGGGTTGAAAAACAAGCCATGTTGCCTGTGACAAGCTTTTTCGCAACCGCTCGCTGTTAGAGAATATCTACTGTTTCAACAATTGGTCATTTCTGCTACACATATGTCTTGAGTAATATTGTTCTTATGCAACTCTCATGCAGAAGATATTGGCAGAAGATAAGCTTATTTAAACTTACTGGGAAGTTCTGTTTTTAGTTTGGACTGTTCACAGGCTCCGTAAGAAACTGGTTACAAGCTCATTGTTCATTCTTAAAATGTGAAATGGAGGGGCAAGGCCTAAGGCAGCACTGGACTATTTAAAAATCATCCAGAATGTTACCAGTATAGAAGATCTGGCCACACAGTATAGCAGATTTCCTTCTGTAGTTTTTATACAGTAGTGGTGTGAATTTGTAACCTAAGAAAGTTCCACATATCTCTGTGCTATAGGTGTTACTTTTTTACACCAACAATAATACTATAGGCGTACTATTAGAAAGGTGATTTTTTTCAAACTTGATGTACTGCTGTGGTAGGCCAGTTTCAAATCGCATATTTGGCACACTGCCTTTGTCTTGTCCTCACTCAATTTAAAGTGCTCCCACACAGCTGAGGTCTTCTGCATTTTTGTCTTCTCTTCCAGATAAACTGAATCATGACATTCATGACGTTCACTCATGGACAATTCATATTCTAGCGCGAATGACAGTTTCGCATTGGAAGCCAGGGGTTCAAAAAAATGGACATTTAATAGAATGGACATATTTTACTGGCATTAAAATTGTGCATTGGTCTTTAGTATTGCCACAAGTTTGTTTACAATATCATTTTTGCAAGTTATTCTGGAGGTTCTAGAGTGAGTTTCTGCAAAAATTCACAAAACAGTAGGCCTACTAAATGGAGTCTTCTGCAATTACATGATCTTTAGGTCGTATATGTCATTGCTTGTCTTTGGGTGGACATGAACTTTGTTAGCATGTCTATTGTTTCCATTTCAATTCCTTTCAGTTGCTGAAAGTGGAGAAAAAACTACTGTCAAATAGCTTGGATTTGCTCTCAGTTTGAAACAAATAGGAGTCATTTTTTTGCCCTGTTTGTGTCCGGCTCATTCTCTGCAGGGCACCTCATGTCAGAAAATATCCTCCACCATGCTGAGAGCTGGACACAGCTGTTCTTGTTTTGTTACGCTCTTGAGTGTTGCACACAGCTTTTTTTCTCCCATACATTTTGTACATTTCCTGTAGAGATGCTTTAATTTGTAGAAATGTGTATAGCTTTAAGCCTATTGCTAGATCTTTTTAGTAGATCATCTTTCTTTTTTCCCTTAAACTAGAGAAAACTGAAATGATTAAATTATACCTTTTGTTAATGCCTTATTTCTGGTATTTTACATCAAATGCATTGCCATTGTTAAAAATACTGTTCTCAGAAAACTTGGAAACGGATACTGTTGCATTCCTCCTTAGTTTGCACTATTTATGATGTGTTAGTTGGAAGTGTTAATAGTCATTCTGTTTGTTTCCTTGGCTCTCCTCTCTCTGTGGGAAACTTTTTTTTCCTGCACTATTGTTTTTGTTGGCACGCCAACATGAAATGCCTGTTATTATATTAGTCATTCTTTAGGCCGGTTCCCTTTTCTTAATTGTGGTCTCAGTCTTATTTTTCTGAGCTCCAAAAAACCCCACAAATCTGACCTTGATCAATTATATAAATACTCATGGAAGGAAATGCAGCCAGGTTCCTAGTTTAGACTGATTGTGTGTAGTAATGGGTAATGAGGACAAGGCCTGCACTGATGAACAGCACTCTGAGTCCTGGTTCTTGTTACTGTGAAATAAAATCACTCATATTGTGATATAAGCTTTGGGTCATATCATCAATCTCTTCTTCAGCATAACTAGAAAACTTGACACATGATATTTCCAGGCCTTAAAAAAAAAAAAAAAACCTTGATATTTATACTATTTCCATGACCGTGGGGAGCTTGAGCTATGGAGAATAGGGATGTTCATATTGACCATTTAACAGTTAACCGAAAGTACGAATTTTAACCAATTAATACGATCAGTTAAACGGTTTAAAAGTGTTTTTTTTTTTTTTAACAAATATTTTTGTTTGCTGCATGGTAAAAGAAAAAATAATGCTATACAGTAGCCTATTTGTTTACTCACGAGCGCGTCAACACATGCAGCGTGCATTAGGGGTGACCGATTATCAGCCTGGCCGATATTAAGCATTTTTATGATTATCGGTATCGGTCATTTTCAAAATCGATTTGCCGATAAAAAATTATTTAATTTTGAAACGCGCTATTTGGCTCTGATGCAGCCTGTCAGAACTCACCACTCTGTGGGCTAGAGCAGTCTCCGCCCACCGCCCATCTGATTTGTTGGACGTCACGATGCCGACCAATCAACGTGGAAGGATTAAGGCACTCTCACACCGAAAGCGCTTGCTAACTGGAGCTGCTTGCTTCAGTGATCACGCGTCAGTTGTCTCTCAAAGGCAGTAGCAGACATTGCTGAAGTTACAATAAATCACAATCCACTACACTGAAGTGGCAAAACACCTCAATATTATATATTTATGGTTTCCGCGATGGGGAAAACGCGGACTGAATCGCAGAATCCAGTAATATAAATGGAATTTACTGTATAACGCAGGAGGTCAAAGTTTGGATTAATCAAAAGTAGGTCAGTACACTTAAATCGACTCGCGCTATGGACTAGTATCTGTAAATATTAAGCCGCAAAAAGACTATTTAAATATGAATCCTGCATATTCTGCGTGTCTCTGTATATGTGAAAAGCACAGACGCGCAGTTTCATTTACTACACATACTGAAGTGCGCGGCGCTCGCGGTGTTTTCAGCATCTGCCGTCTCACTAAATGAGGACATAAATACATAAACAACATCCCCAGAACTGAGAGTTACTTCATGAGCATTTGACCGTTTCATTTAAGTAAAACTATCGCCATATCATATACATGGGCTACAGAAACTTAAAAGGTCCTCGTGGCAACCTGTCAAAATAAATGTTTGGTTTAGCTACTGTTAGGCTACTACTACAACAATTATTACAACTTTTGATTAAAAGAATAATCACACAATACGCTATTTCTTCCATGTTTTAATTTTAGTAGTAAACCCCTTTGTTTGCCAAAAATAGTTTAAATCTCATTTGATTAAAAGATAAATTAAATGAATGTTTTATGCCTTCATTTGCACTGCACTGTAAATTAAAACTACTGGAAATTACTGTCACATAGGCCAAGATTAGGATGACAAAAATTGAGACATTTCAATTGGCTATTGAATCAAGTGTGCCTATAATAGGCTATTAGTGTTTTAGTTTCATTAAAATATTTGCGGTCTTCTTAACCACTTCTACAATGGAGCTATGAAGACAATAGAATTATTTACACTTATTATATACTTTGTGCTTTTTTTAATACATCATACAATTGATGTGCATTAGATGAATTGAATAGTCACCTCTTGTAGGTTATGATTTAGTCATCAGAAAAGAATTAATGAAGAATTATGAGAGGTTATGCTATTACACATACATGTCTAACATGTAAATTATTGAAGCCAAATACTAACATTTTCCCAAGCTGTTTAGCTGTAGTACAGTATTCATAGGCTTAATCATGAAGCATACAGTGGTCCCACTTTTAAGAAATGCAACCAACACTAGGGAAGGCAGTTTTTGTCAGAGCCCTTGTTATTCTTAATTTTGACATTAATTTTCATTTTTACACCAGAAATATATATCGGTTATCGGTCTACTTGGTCTGTAATAATTGGTATCAACCCTGAAAAACACACATCGGTCGACCCCTAGCGTGCATATTTCGCTGAGCAAGCACCTGCATCACCTTCGCTTAGTTAACTGATGTAGTATACGTAACACAATGGCAGGTGGAAATATTGGATATGGTTATCAGAGAGTGAATCCGTGAGTGAATGCATGTAAATTCTCAATGGATTATAGCCCTAGTGCACAATGGGCGGACCCCTATATCACTGGAAAGCGGTCACTCATCTTACTGTAGATCATAGCGATCTCACAATCTGAATTAAAAATAATCAAAGAATCTTTACACTGCACAATTAATCTCTTATTTGCATGATGTCTACACTTTCTTTGTTTTGATGAGAGAATTCGCAAATGTGTAGAACTCAGCAGAACTTCACAGAACACCGGGATTTTGGGTGGGGTGAGTGGATTGCGTTCATGCAATCAACAGATATGTCTGTGATTGGCTATATTGCGCAATGCTGCTGCAAACACACTGTGAATAGAAACATTTGACCAGTGGATAAAGTCCCAAACTGCAAATTGACTGGATTTTTGTGATGGTTTTTGTCGCTGGTCTAAAGGTCATTGTACGCTGAGTCCGAAATTTTTGTATGCGTTTTCATATTCGTTATCCTAAAAATTCGTCACGCACAGAAACCTTGCACACTGAGTCCGATACATATTAATTAATCCATTGCGAAAAAATTCTTTTGTGAAAAAATTCACAAAACAGTAGGCCTACTAAATGGAGTCTTCAAGCAGTGAGGATGATTTTGTTATCCTCTCGCTTCTTACAAAGAGAAAAAGAAAGGAAATATTGGGTCCATCCAATCCTGAGATATAGAGAGGAAGGTATTAAGGAGAATCACCCGGATTATCACGGGCGATTTCAAAGTTTAGAGCCACATATTAAAAAGACCACTAATGTCTGTGAACTCAGTGTGCAAGGCAAGACGAAGAGGATGAACTTAGCAATCGCCATTCTGGATTTTGGCATTCGCTTGTACGGTGGCTTTGAATTATCAAAACATCTTTCAAAAAAATCTTTCTGCGAAAACGCAGAAAATTGAACACAATCCAATTTATTTGTCAACGTGCGAAAATTTCGGACTCAGTGTGCAGTGGCCTTAACAGTTAGCAGGCAGCACTCCAGTTTATCCATACAGCATGTTGACATGTTCCTTTTATTTATATTATTTTATTCAGTTTTTCTCTGTTATCAGAAGCACTGCTGGTGCGTGATAGAATGTGTGAATCCAGGTTTTTCTGTTGCTCTGTATGCTGCTGTTTGCACATTAAAATAAAATATTTGTTTGTATTTTTAATGGATCACAGATGCTTGTCTATTCCATTTTATTAACGTTCGGATAACGAGCAGCAGTTGTCGGTCAGGAAAATTAACCGAAATGAGCATCCCTAATGGAGAACTAGCAAATTACTACCTCTCATAGCAGTAGGGCAAGGTGATAAATCGCTAACGATAATTATCACGATATTATTTTAAAAATACAAAACGATATGAAGAGTTTGACAAATGTTCGATAATGTTTATGTGGCAAAAGCGGAACGAAACGGCACTAACGGCGCCACACGGACCATTTATCCACTCGGATCAAAGTTTAAACGGCAGCGCAGCACAAGCTCACTAGAGCAGATGCATGATGAGTATGTCACGCAAGCACTAAACAGCACTGTGAGATCCAGTGTGAAGCACTTGAATTCAGTGAAGAACACAAATGACTGTGATTTTAAAGCCAGATGAAAGCGCTGACAAACAGGAAACACTGTGTGCAACGATACAGTCAGAAGGTTTTTCAGTCTACAAATCGCCATGAATTACCATGGATTTACTGTAGTAACACTAACTGCACCGTGGTATTGTGGCAGAAATGTGGGTATTTGTATTGAATTTTACTATATTAATTTAGACATGAATTAAATGTATTAAAGGAGTAATGGAACATAATTACAGTATTTTTTGTGATTAAGCTATAGCATGTGTGCATTTATACTAAATGTCTGTAGACTACTGTTTTTCAAACAGATACCTAATGGTATTGTGGTTCTATGTGTGGTTTTAACTGTTTTAACTATTTATCATGATTTAAATAGCTGGCAGCCATGTCACCCTGTAGCCCAAGACTGTTTGCCCACTGAAGCTAAGCAGGGTTGAGCCTGGTCAGTACCTGGAAGGGAGACCTCCTGGGAAAACTAGGTTGCTGTTGGAAGAGGTGTTAGTGAGGCCAGCAGGGGGTGCTCACCCTGTGGTCTGTGTAGATCCTAGCGCCCCAGTATAGTGATGGTGACGCTTTACTATAAAAAGCACCGTCCTTCGGATGAGACGTTAATCCGAGGTCCTGACTCTCTGTGGTCATTAAAAATCCCAGGATGTCTTTTGAAAAGCGTAGAGGTGTGACCTCGGCATCCTGGCCAAATTTGCCCATTGGCCTCTGGCCATCATGGCCTCCTAACAATCCCCATATCTGCTGATTGGCTTCATCACTGTCTCCTCTCCACCAATAAGCTGGTGTGTGGTGGGCGTTCTGGCGCACAATGGCTGCCGTCGCATCATCCAGGTGGATGCTGCACACTGGTGGTGAATGAGGAGACCCCCCACACACACAATGTAAAGCGCTTTGAGTGCCTAGAAAAGCGCTATATAAATGTGAGGAATTATTATTATTATTATTATTATTATTATTAAATGTGTGCTACTATGGAAGACCAATGATTAATACAAAAATAAAAATAAATTCAGGATAATTCAATTTCACCATATAAACATGAGGTTGTTACAATTCTTACAGATGTTACTGATTTTCATAATGACCAAAATTTTGCATCTGCATCTTAACTCAGGCTACTACTATCAAATGTGCATTTCTAAGACAAAAAAGTAATATTATTAATGTTATCAGGCAACACAAACATGTTTCTTGATTTGAAACAATATTACTCATTAGAACATGCAGAAATTAAGAAATTACATTTTTCTGTTAAGATTTTTATTTTTATTAATTAACAAAAATTAACAGTCTGGTTTCTACAACTTTCACTTTGGAGAAAAAATCTGGCTTAAACCTGAAATAAATATTTGACATTTATTGTGGTGATTATCGATATCGACTGAAAAAATTGTGAGAATTTTTGGGCCACATCGCCCAGCCCTACATAGCAGACAATACTAATTTTTTCAAATGTCTTTATTGTTGATATGGACAGAACAGTGTTGTCTGATTTGTGTGACCAAAAGGAATCTGCAAGACTTCAAAGTTTAAAGAGGAAACAATTCCCTCCTGAAAGGAAACAATTTCTTGCTTCACAGTATATCCTGACCTAATCTGGCATGAGTTCAAAGTTGTCCTGAGTCTCATTTATTCAGTTTTTCCTCCTGAATTGCCTGGGTGATGTGACAATGATGATCTGTTGTGATGACAACCTTACTGATGTAGTCACCTTTACTCTTCTTGCCTTTCAAATCATTCATTGTGCTCACATTTACCCTCCATCACTGCACAGTCACTAGAGGAACTAGTACAGCAATTTCAATTGCTTGTACACGGTTCATTTCACATGGTTCATTTTTGTGCAGTACTATGTCTCATAGTTTTCACATACTCAGATGAGCTGTTTCTTTAATGAACAGTGGATAATGAAAATTGATAACTGGTATATCGCCCACCCCTATGCTGACGTATTTATTTGGTTTTTACATAAAGTCCACATCCACTTATCAAGGGCAACTGGAAAAGTCATGGATTCACTGGCCCAAACGGTGCAGAAAAAAAACAAATATTTTGAAATTACAAAATGACGAGAGGCTGAAAGTAGGACTGGGCGGTCTATCGAGTTTATACGATATATTGATATATATATTTTTATAAGCGATATGGTATGAAGCAATACCGTTAATATCGATATACGGTTTGATATGAGCGCATCTGAAAAAATATCTAGGGAGGACACAGACTGAACTGGTGTGGAGAAGGTGCTTAATACAATTTGTTCTAAACATGTGACAAGCTTTATATGAAGGGCTTTAAAAAACTCGTAAGATATAGCAGTCTATATAGTTTATAGTTTCAGTTTAAAGATGCTCTGACAGAAAGGCTGCGTGTGCCGCTGACAGAGACGCGCTGTTTAATGTGTTTGAGATGTGCTGTTTTCATTTGAAAATTACATTTCACATGTATATTCTCCAACAGTAAATATTAGAAAGTATGTGAGCTTTTGCTTTGCGATTCTCCGCTAAGCTTCACATTTAGAACGAGCACCGCTGCGCAATATACAATATACACTAAAATATACATTTTGCTGAAATATTTGTAGCTGGACAATAAATGTGACACAAAATTATACCGGTTTCACGGTATATGACGGTATTTATTTTTTTCATGCATGACCGGGTGTTAACCACATTTTCTACTGATTGAGAGAGGAAAAACTGCAGTAGATTGACTTAGATTGCCCTATTTTACTGTCATGATGAGCGAATATTGAAAAAATATTGGAAAAAATTCCACACTAAATAGTGACTAAACACGACTCACTCTCATTTATAATCGCGACATCGTCTGATAAAATCAACGTTACACTAAATAGCGGCTATGCGGTGGTTTTGGCTACATTACTTTTTTGTCTCATGCAGCGCACTGCCTGCGTCTGAGTAACAAACTAAAAAAAAAACAAACAAAAAAGTGCATAATATTAACAGACGAACTATGCTCATATTTATAATTCCAATGAGTCAGTTAGCGGCAGGTGCTTGGAAACGCCGTTTTGTACTCATTTTACTGATGAGTCTGCTTCGGTACGGCCAGCTGAATGCACTGCTTCTCAGCCGCTCGCTGCACAGAACAGACGCCGAGAGAGGCGACACTGCACCGGGAGAATCAGACCTCGCGCACGCGGGGCAGCACTGGCGACATCTTCCAACTGAACCATAGCTAAGGTTTATCCAAAAAAGTCGCTACGTTTGTCAGTTTGTATATTCTATGGAAAAAAGCCACTAAAATGGTCTGAAAGTTGCTAAATATAGCGCTAAAGTCGCGCTAGTGTGTGTGAGATGCGGGAGCTGATGGCAGGGGGCGGTGGATATTGTGGATGAGTTCTTTCTGTATCATCTACTAGTTCTACAGCTTCAGAACTTTCACGCTTAGTAACACATACAGCTGTGTTCTTGCCACAATGCAATAGTGAAAAGAGACCCCTCTCAAAAAGTGTGTCTCGTTCTGAACGTTATTTAAATGACACCGGTATTGCGTTATTTTAAAAATTCATATCATTAGAAAAATAAACACCGGTATTCGGTATGAACCGGTATACCGCCCAGCACTAATTTTAACCTTTTTTGTATATAATATATGCCTACAAGGTTACATTCACTTTATTTGTTTAATCCAAATACAAAATACCGAGATATATACCGTATACCGCAAATCAGCCAAAAAATACAGAGATATTAATTGTTGTTCATATCGCCCAGCCCTAGCTGAAAGCAGCAAACAAGGTGGACGTCAAAGATCAGTCTTTCAGACAGTGTTCAGATTGCGCTGAGGGGACCTATTATGCCCCTTTTTACAAGATGTAAAATAAGTCTATGATGTCCCCAGAGCGTATATATGAAATTTTAGAACGCAGAAATTTTTATAGCTTGTTAAAATTGCCACTTTTAGGTATGAGCCCAAACACGCTGATTTTGAGTATGTTGCTTTAAATGCAAATGAGCTGTTCCTCCCGGAGAAGAGGGCGGAGCTTCAAGAGCTCAAGCTCGGGCATTAGCAGTGCTATAGGGCTGTAAGATTCTGAAATTTTTGGAATCAAGTCCGATTCCTGGTTCTGGAATAGATGGCATAAAAAAAAATGACGATAAATTTCTATAGCTATGATTGATTTTTAATAGTAATTTTGTCTGCTTTGCCTGTGAAATTAGTCATAGCTCACTGCTCAGCAGGGACATGCATTTATCGCATGAATTGAAAAAGACATTGAGTGTCTAAAATAAATGTGCACAGTTCAGCTGAATGAGTTTACTTTGACTGTAACAAAGTACAGTCTGCTTTGGACAAAATTAACAAATTGTACATTGAAACAAAATAACCAGAACATTAACAATAACACTGATAGAACTCGTGGTTTATCTGTCAATCAGATGCGCTCTTGGCCACTGATCCATGCTCGTGTCGTTTTCTTTTAGAATTATCATTGGCTGATAGAAATAAAAAATAGTATTTTAGATGGAAATAAGATCCTCAATCAGGTCATGATCTATTCTGTCGTGCAGCGTTCAAAATTGTGGACAACATAAGCCAGTTCCACCGTAAAATAACCCCTGAATCATTTTTATTTAATTTTTTTTAACTGGTTCATTAAAACTATCCGAAATAACATTTTCATGGAAACAAATCAGACTTCTAATCACTTTTAGCGAGCATGAGGCGACGGGTAATAAATGAAATGGATCTTTTATATATAAAAAATAATCTTTTATCTCACAACTAATTACGGCTTTTATCGAGCATGAGGGAGGCGAATGGTGCTTCTCAAACAGAAGGCTGCATCCTCAAATTCTGATGATCTCCGTACCGACTCGTTTTCTTTCAGTTTATTTTCGTGAATTTAAATATGTGCAGCCTTCGTAGGATGTAGCTTTCCATTTGAGAAACACCCATAGATAAGCTTTGTTGAACTGAAAAAAGCTCTGAAGTCGATTCCTCTTGATGGGATCGATTCCAACCTTTGGAATTGACTCTCTATTCCCAACGCCTCGGAATCGAGGAATCGATTCTTTTTGGAATCGATTCCCAGCTCTACAGTGCTAGCCTTTGCAAATAAACATTCCACTATTAGTACAAGCCTGTTATCTAGAAAACAAACTCTGTTTCAAAGTCAGTCATCTGATTATACCGTGCATAATAAATTTGTGTTTATGAATTACACAGACGGGGAGCACGGCGGGATAAAAATAGCAACATAGCTGTACTCATGCTATCACAAACTTTATAAGTCCCACTTCTGATTATGAGCTCGACGACTTCAAGTGATCGACTCACATTGCTTTCATATACAACTTTTAACTACCACATTCCTATTCACGATCATTCTGATGGCACTTGAAGGCAGCATCAGTGAAAACAGGCAGAGACAATGATAGCTTTAGCAGTTAGCCTTACAGAGTGCCTAGAAGCTCTTTCAGAAAGTTAATTTGGAAAACAAACACGTAATACTTTGTCTGGAGCTGACGTTTGCGCACGAAGCGTTGGTATTGATTCCTAAACATTTAGGGGACGTTACTGATTTTTTCCGGGATATTTCCTTCGAAAATGAAATTTAACCACAGTGTCCTTGGCTCAGATGAGGGGAGATTATGGCGACTCCTGTGTTCATTAGTGCATCCCAAAACACAAAACTTGTAAATAGAGATGCACCGATGTATCGGCCAACAATCGGTTTCGGCCGATAAAAGCAATTTATTTCACTGTATCGCCTGTATCGTGATATTATACTTTATAAAAAAAGTGAGTTGGTGGATTTTTAACATTTATAGGCTGGTTGTTTTCACACACTGCAGCCATACAACTGTTCAAACACCTTATAAAAGTTATTTTTGTCCCCTTTAATCAGATCATTTTCTCTGTCATTAGCAAATTACCACCCAGATCGAGTGCCTTATTTTTTTGAAGCTCTGATTTCATGCTGAAGATAGGATGTTGTTTCCCCCAGTGTTCTACATTGCTTATTATATTATATTATATTATATTTTTATATTTATTTTGAATGAGTTTTGGTTTAAATTTCTATTTAGCTTTACCTCATTTGTTTTAATAATTTTAGTATTCAGTTTGAACATTTAGAAAATGTTCTAATTTTGTTTTTCTAGATTCTTTTATATAGTTATTCGATAGATGCTATTTACACTAAGTGCAAATAGCAATGGATTCTATTTACACTGTGAAAATACCGGTATTTTTAGTGATATGCTATTTACACTAAGTGCAAATAGCAGTAGATTCTGTTTTAAAAAAATAGTATTTTCTTTGCAATAGTAGTAATAATAGATGCTATTTATATTACTTAGTGCAAATAGTGGTAGATATCTTCAATACTAGTATTGTAGTACATAACACTATGCAGTAGTAACGCATTGAGTGTAAATTGTTATAATTATGCCATATAATTAAGTTATAATTATGAAAATTATTAAATGGATGCTGCTAATTGGTGCAATAAAGCCCTCCCCCCCACACCTAACCTTAACTGATAAACACCCGTGAGGCACGTTATTTTCCACTTTTTGATTATTTCCTTCATTTTTGTTGAAAATAAATGGCCTTGCTGATGTGAAAAGGGAGAAGAATGAGTTCGACAAATGGCGGATTTAAACTCAGGTTGATCATGTCAAAGAGGAAATGATATGCGGTTTACTCCCTATGCTACTGCTGCTGTTGTTCATCTAATATATGTTTATTTGATTTAAGCTGCATTTAAATGAGTGAAAACTATTTTAAATCATTTAGGTTTTAGTTAACAATAAAAACACTGCTGCCCTGCTTTTTGCCTTGGCTAATTATCCTTTCTAGATCCTAACAAATTCTTGTCAGCTAAGATCCAGCAAAGATGTGTTTGTGCACTGCTGGGGAAGTGGTAGATTGAGGTGTGACTAAGGCTAAGCAACGTGCTGCCTGAATTGTCTTTTCCCAAACATTTTACTGGCTAATGATTTAAAGATTACGCTTGCTTGCGCTGGATCACAAACAAAGCGAACTATTGGTAACGGTCAGAAATTCAATCGTTTCCCTGTGCAACGGTATCACTGTACAATTAGCCTCTTCTCTCCAAATGGATGAAATCCAGATATTTAAGGAAATCCGTCTAGAGCAGTAGTGTTCCGTCTAGAGATGCAAACATCTGTAGTCTCATTGATTTATTGTTTTCTCTCTGCTAACCAATGCTGCATGGAGTGTCTGTTTCCATAGCAACATGGCAAGAGGTCACAGAGATTCATTATTGTACATGAAGACAGCATTGCTGCTAACTGCGTTGTAATTAAGCCCCAGTCTGTCCTCTGTGTTTAAATTGATGTTCAGTTTAATCAGGAGGGTTAATGCTGGATACTTAATACATGCCTGTCAGCCATGACACCTCTTAGCTGAGAACTATTTCTCAGCGCATGACATAAAAAGAATGTTGTGAATGTAGTTCAGAGCTAATGCAGTGTGACCTCAGCATTTGCTTTCCTTGTCAATTTGCAGTTGAAGATAGATTAAACACGTACGACACGATGAATATTCAGTTGAAGAGATATAATCGACCGTTTCAGTCTTGTCACATGAGAGAGTTCAGAACACAGAGTCCAAACAACAAGCCCTTGAGTTGTTGTTCTGTGTTTACCGCTAATGGCCTCTATCATTAGACTGAATGGCCAGGTTCCTGGGCAGACACACAGTGATTCAATAGGGAATTTGGTTCTTGTCTGCTGTTATATGTAGTTAAAGAACAAATTGGTTATTCTGATTCTATCCTCATTTGATTCCAGTCTTTCCATTTACTTTTAATCTTGTTCTGTGTTCAATGTTTAAACATTAAAATATTTGTAAAAGTACAAATATTATATGTCAAATGAAGAAGGTGTGTCTGGGATTTGCCTGAAGGGGTTAATGATGTATTTTACAAAGCATGCTTTGTTCCCGGATGTAAATGTCAGTACCTGGAATTTATTTCTGGTTCTAGAAGTTACTCAGTACTGTGAAATTCATTATTATAATATTATTTATATATATATTTGATATATATAGAACAATATAATTCTGCCATTTGTCATCTCTACAGTGTACACTACAGTGCAAATGTTTGGGGTCAGTGTGTTTTTTTTTTTTTTTTTTTTTTTGAAAGCCTCATGTTAAAATTTTTAATTACTGTTTTCTGTTTTTAAAGTTTTAAAATGTAATTTATTCCTGTGACATTACTCTAGTCTTCAGTGTCACGTGATCCTTCAGAAATAATTCTAAAATGCTGATTTGGTGCTCAAAAAACATTTTATATCACAGTTGAAAATTGTTATGCTGTAGAATAACCATTGAATCATGGAAACTGATACATTGTTGTTTGTTTTTGTAAAAGTCTTTACTGTCACTTGAGTGCAAAAATAAACTACTTGAAATGTCATTGTTACCAATATGCTGGTGTGCAACAAAGTCAATAAAATAGCATAGGATTTGTCAAAGCCACGTCACAAGCAGACATGCAAATACTTATGATGTATGTAGTGCTCCCATGTTTTATTCTCCCTCTTTCCTCAGTATTTTCCTTTCACTAACTCTTTTGTCTAATAATTAACAAAGGAAACAGCAAAAATGTTTATACCATATACAGCGTGTCTGTACAACAATCTTACTGTTTTACAGATTTATATTTTTTTAATTCACATTTTGTGTAAAGCAGAGTTCATTTAATGTAAATTGTTACTGTCATAGTGTGTAATCCAAATATGGCATTATATCCCATATATATTCATAGGTATGATTTATGTTCTGAAAAGTTTGTCAAATACCAAAAAAAAAAAATGTTTGTCCAGCATGAGTAGAATCAGTAGACATCACTGATGAATGATTCAGAATATTTCCAATTGTTGACAAAACAGCTGCTAGATATACTAGTAATAGTGTAATAATACCTGTAAATGAAGGAATTTATTAAGTGTAATCATACCAGGCACTGGATTTGGGAAAAATTATGTCAGGTTTCTTTCACACAGATTTCAGGGGGATTTTGATCATACAGAGATTTCCTGTATTCTGTTCTTTAATTCAATGGTGGGTGGGGGTATGTTTTTAGTGTGTATTTCAGTTTTTATGAAAGCGCTACAGCAAAACTTTTTCCCCCCTACATGAAACCAGTTAAGACAGGATGTAGTGTACTTGTGCAGGTCATTCAGAAAAGCATTGTCAGATTTTTAAGTGTCCTTATGTTTGAAGAGCTATAATCCAGTTCTAATCAAACAGTGAGTACTATCTATGATTCATTCGGCTCATTTAAAACTATTTACATTTTATGCTGTGACTCTTGTATACAATACATTCACATGGCTGGGTGGTGTATGTATGTGTCTGAGTGTTTGCCTATAATTTTAATAAGACAGTTGTCTGATTAGTTCAAAGATCCATGACCCAACTGAGAAACGGGAGTCACTTCCTGCATATAGACACATCAGATGTCACGTACCAGCTGATCCTCTCCAGACCTTCCGGCCTGAATGAAGGCTCTGCAGCTGGAGACTGAATGACCTAACACATGGACTCGTTTTTCATTTTTGTTTTGCCATTTTTTATTGATTGCTAGACATTAATGTCTAGATATGTTTTGTACTCTTTAGATTTAGCAAAGTTTTTGTTGGTTTTGTTTTGACATGTTTTTATTCATATTCTGCCTCATTTTTCTTATACAAAATCCCGAAATGTCTAGTTAACTGTTGCACCTTTATTTTTAAAAGAAAATCCTCAAGTCTTTTGAGAGATGGAGGTGGACGGCTTATATAAATTATCTTATGTAATATTATAATTTGTCCTCAAACTTCTTCTAAAGGCTCAATGTTTAGATCCGGTCATTAGGGAGACTGAAAAGTGTCCTGGTGTTGATGATTGTTTTATCTTAACAGTATATAGGGATATTATTCTTGTCTTGTAAAATTGCCTCATATTCCTATGACTATATGTAGTATGCCTTCTGGAATCGCTGTGCATCTATAGATGATAATAATGCAGCTGTTATCCAAAATGAATTATTGAGAAATTTGTGTATGGCTTTATAGTTTAGTTCTGTTTATGCTCTGAATTGCTGCTCAGATTTTGTCATTTGTACTTCTAATGAGGACATCGGAGGCAAAACAGTTGCACTGTCCAAACACATTTCCCTGAATTGGAACATTTAAAGCCAGTGGTTTACATGCCTTGATACCATAAATATTTTTGTGACTTGCTTGACTGGGTACTGTGGGAAATCATACTCATGTCCCATTCACGCATACAGTGATTTTACCGCTGCCGGTCACTGAGTCACTGTATTATTGGTCGCTGCGGGTGTTCCTGATGCTGAATGCCCTCATGTTACTGTGGGCAATTGGCCATAGCTTATTAAAAATCCCAAATTACCAGAAATAGCATTTATTTTATTGTTAGTTAAATTCTGATTTAATTCAGTGCATGAATCAGTCTCACTTAGTATGCTTACAAATTGTAAAATATCACTACATGTGGGCAGAAATGAACCATATAGAACAGTGAAGTCTCTAGTAACATTTCTCTTTTGTGTTGCCTGTGTAACACTACAGTATCTGTCATTATCAGTAGCCGCTGCATTGCATTGCTACTCATTGACATAGTTAAAGTTAAACTTCTCAACTTGCATGACTGGACACGCTTGACACTGTCAAAAATCTCATTACTGTAAATCACCAGGTCTCATTGAAAATGACATCATGGTGTCACTGCAGTATATGGCTTTATTTCATCTGTCACTTTATTTGTTTTCCCAGCTAAGGTCTAGGATTTTTCCATTTCAGAGCTGGTTGTTTGGCACAGTCTGTTCTCTGATTAGCTACATCTTTCCCTCTTATGAAGATGAATTTGATTGACCGGGGAAGTCTTTGTTTGGAATACAATTGCTCTGCTTGCAGATTTATGTAACTCTAGTTGAACAAACACATGGATACATATAGCTCAAAAATCTTCAGTCTTTATAGATATAGCTTATGGTATTGTATGAACAAAATTCAAAGTTGGATGACAGCACTTACATAATAAGGCTAAATAAAGCTGTTATTGCATTTTTAACTGAGCCACAAATTATAGTAAACTGGATGGACATTTTACATAAAAGATCATGGCAGCATAAGGGACCCCAATTATGACTTGAATCTACCGAACTTTCCATACATACTCATTTTCTCTCTTTCCCTTCTTTTGCCAGCGCTGTCTCGTGAAACGAAACCATGGGGAAGCAGAACAGCAAGCTCCGCCCTGAGGTGATGCAGGACCTGCTGGAAAGCACAGACTTTACGGAGCATGAAATCCAGGAATGGTACAAGGGCTTTCTGCGGGACTGTCCCAGTGGCAACCTCTCCATGGAGGAGTTTAAGAAAATCTACGGAAACTTCTTTCCTTACGGAGATGCCTCAAAGTTTGCCGAGCACGTGTTCCGTACATTTGACGCAAATGGCGATGGCACAATAGACTTTCGGGAGTTCATAATTGCATTGAGCGTCACGTCACGAGGGAAGCTGGAACAGAAGCTCAAGTGGGCGTTTAGCATGTATGATTTGGATGGAAATGGATACATCAGCAAAGCAGAGATGCTGGAGATTGTGCAGGTATGTCAGGCTTACTAAAGCTTTTATGAATTAATCTAATATTGGAACTCTTTGAATCCTTTTCTAATCATCATAATGACTGCTGAGGTCTGAAATAGAATCAGATATCACTTCAGGAGACACAAAGAGAACCCAACCCAGGATTGCTACCCAATTTTCACATCGCATATGTTGTTATTTCTCACTTGCGTTAACAGCAAGGATAGCCGTGGTGTTAGACTGTCAGGAAGCTCCATACTGTAAAGAGAGCCCAAGTCTTATTTCTGTCTCTGATAAACAGGCTCTCATCAAAGTGCGCTCCTTCACATGGTTTTTATGTTTGCTGTCATTGCAATTGGCCTGATTTATCTTTGCAGCTTTACTGAGAAGAGTAATTTTAGCAACAGGTGATTTCTCAGATCTTGAGGCCCTTTCGAAACAAACCAAAAAGTTTGAAGACTTGTAGCTTATATATTTCATTTGTACTTTAAAAGTTTAGGTGTAATATAGAATAAAGGAAAATACTATATCCACAAATGATATTTAAAATAACATTGGTTTAGTTGATGCATTTCATATAACCAAGTATAAAAATGTAATTTAGTTGTGTTTTGACGGCCATCACCTCTCATGGCTTGATTGTTTTATTTTGATGGATGGTTTACCTCCATCCCTGGCAGGCCAAGGTAAATCTAATGATGTACTGAATGATGCACCTCTTTTAATGATGTTTTGCCAGATAGTGTATTAAAGAGGTGCGCACTGGCTGCAGGTCTGTAATGGAGCCCATCTGTAAAGAGAAGAGTCAGTAACTGTCCACAGGAGAGCTGCACTTTACAACATACACCTCCTCATATATTAATGTTATGGGAAATAAAAGTGTATATTCAAACCAAATATATATAAGGGAATATATTCACCTCTCTTCCTGCTCATCAGTTGTTTATTCCAGAAAGGATTGTTGACGTGAGTGTGTGTGTGTATATAATATATAATTTTTATTATTATAATTTTTATTTTTTTTTATCTATTGTGGTTCTGCCCTGAGTGATGATGGTAACCTTTTGGAGTAGGGATGTATTATTTACATATTTTTAAAATGAAAATTTTGCATCCAAAAACTGATTGTTCAACAGGTCGATGGTTGAACCGGGCCAGTACTTCTGCTTTTTGCTTGTTTGCTTGAAGTAGCATTTTCATTGTCTGCACCACAAAAGAATAATTAGTTTTGCTTAATCATAATTATATTTATAATAAATAATAATGATTATAATATATTATTAAATTATAATATATATATATATTTTTTTTCTTCACTTTTCACATAAAATTCAAAATAAAACTATGATTTAACACAAAAAAATCATAAGCACTTTTGCTGAAATTTTTGTTTTGTTTTGGGGGGGGGTTTGACGCATCAGACTGTCTAAGACAAGTAATGCAAACTCAACAAAACCATCTGTTAGCTAGCCAGATAGTGTGATCAGCAAGACAGTGTAGATTGCATTGCCAATTTGGATTTTGCACTGCATAAAAATGGTTGTACAAAATCAATGAATGGAGGATTTTTAGTGGCTAATGGCACTTTAGCGGCAAAGCTGCTTTGTAGCAGGATTTATTTAGAAAAGTACTATACAAACAAATTGTAATAAAAATGTAAGTGTTTTTGCATTTATGCACACAAATAATGCAGTATCTAGGCCTGTTGCCTTCTTAAAGATCATCATATTGGAAATATTTCTACATGATCTTTATGCATATCACTCTGCTATCAGCCTTGTGCTGGGATTCTGCCTCATCTCCGAGTAATCAATGCTGTCACAGGTCTGTGCAGTGTGGATTGAAACCGAGGCATTAATAGGAGGGGAGAGTAACTTAATTCTGTTAAGGCTGTAGCAGCTATACTGTATATGAGATCCCTGTATGTTTTAATGAAGGGAATCTCTTGTGTATCGTCTTCCTCAGGCGATTTACAAGATGGTGTCATCAGTGATGAAGATGCCAGAGGATGAGTCCACACCTGAGAAGAGAACAGAAAAGATCTTCAGACAAATGGATACCAACCGGGATGGTAAACACTTTTCTCCCTATATCTTTAGCAGTTGTATATGAACAAGTGGTCTTTTAGGGCTGAAATCTTTGACTGAAACATTGAAGTTTAATTAGCGCTGATTTGACTGTCAGCTTACTGAAATATATCATGTCTCATGTAATTAATCATTGTTTCAATCACCAAAAGATAGTCAGTATTAAAATCAGTATTAAATTTTACTCTTAAATATTAAATTGTAATACGTTTTTACATTTAAATGTATAGCAAAAGTGTTTTCTGACTGTGTGCATTCTTGTGTAAAGTCTATGCTTGTTTGTGCACTCTAGTACAACCTATTTAAATGCATCATGCCATTATAAAAAGGTCTCAGATTATTGAATAATTTGAAGAGCCCCATTAGCGGTTAAACAAGGCTTGGTACTGTCTACTTCAGCGCTGAGGGGTGTGCATGAAATTGCTAATCAAAAACCGCACAAATGGGAGTATACAGAAAAGAGAGTGGAAAGAGCGGTCTGATTCTATGGTCAGATGAACTTTTGCATTTCCTGTTCTCTCGTGACTAGAGTCACAAGGGACGGAGGCTGTGTGCATGTTTGTGTATTTGTGGGATCAGATGCAGCATAAGTGTGTTCTCAGACAGATAGCCTACTTTATTGAGCACAGTGAGGAAATTGAGGAACTAAAAACTAAAACTTAAAATATGCAGTCTAAGCATGGACTAAAGTGAATGCTAATATTATCTATGACTGAGAGGACCCGTTCTTGTGCCATTGCATCAATCCTCACTTGGGAAACTGTTTCTGTACACCAAACCAAATATCAAACATTCCTTCGCCAACTCTCACTTTTGAATGCAAGGAGACGGCAGTGCCACCTGCTGACTGATACGAGCTTCAGTCACTGCATGTTTTTAGGGATGTCCCTTTACTAAACATCAGTCATATACTATTATTAAAATTCTACTAGAATAGTTTTAAATCCTACACGTGAATTTAGGCATCACAAATCAAAAATATACAGTATGAAAATGGATATTAAAGAGATTAAAGATGATATTTAACATTCTTCTTGTTATTATTCAATCGTTAGAGTTTTTAAAGTGAAGTAAATGTTTGAGAAAAACAAAGGTAATCTGAATGTAAAAATAGAGAAAGAACATGCACAATTTTTCTTAACTTCTGTTAGACTATATCCTGCCCTTTTTTAACCTGAAAACCTGTAGGCTGCTTTGATTTAATAGAAACACTAAAATCTTTTTCATTGTTTCCATAACATTTGAACAGGTTAATTCAGATTCTAACACAATGAGCTGGGTATCAGAAAACTAGCCATCATTTTTCTATTGTAAATAATATGATTTTCTAAGAGCCTGTGTCCTCTCTTGTTTTATTCTAGGAAAACTGTCTCTGGAGGAGTTCATCAAAGGGGCAAAGAGCGACCCGTCCATTGTGCGTCTGCTACAGTGTGACCCCAGCAGTGCAGGACAGTTCTGAGATCAGCGTCTCATGCTTCAACCTTTTATTTATTTATGGGTTTTAATTTAGTTTTTGATATAGTCGCTCCTTCCACTCGCAGGGAAATGATGGAGGGTCAGGTTTTTTTCCAGAGTAGGGCATCTGGGTCTCATCAGACTGAGCTTGGCCAGATATAGAAACACACACACGCGCACACAGAGTTATTGGCTTCGTTATCTCTGTAGGGAGCCACACCGGGCCTGGAAGAGGCCTGTGATGGAGTGAATTAGGGTAACTAGAGCATTTATCTGAGCTCGAATCACTTCCTGATTAGAAGAGGTTTCACGTCAAAGTACGTACATAGTCAGTTTTATTCTTCTTTTCTCTGGGTATTAGATGAGGCAGTTTAATCTTGACTAAGACAGGAATATAAGATGGGAAATAATTTATGCACTCAGTAAAACAAAGTTTTATTCAATTATTATTATTTGTTTTTTATAAAAAAAAAAAAAAGATATCTGATGCCTGAATCAATAGTGTGTAAACACCTCCGCCTTATTGATTTACATATTTGGGTTATTTTTAACTTTATTTAGACTATAGTTTCTCTCAATTCTTAGTTTGGCCAGCATTACTGCTGGCAGATCACAGTATTATTATCCAATGGGACCAATAAATCAGGCATGCAGACTTTCCAGTGGTATGAATCCCCACGTTGTGCTTACAATCTAAGGAGCCTTATTACTTAGTGCTGGAAGTGCACATCCAATTTTGTGTGGATTAGTTTGGTTTTAGTCGGACAGTCTAGGTTCAAAAGACATGAAATGAACTGCGTTCTCTTTTACCAGTTTTCTAATGTTTGTACTCTAGTAACTGTAGGCTTGTATATAAATCTGAAATATCAGACACGCATGCAAAACTGTACTCAGAGTTCCATCTTAGGATGCAGCGATCGGTTTTATTGACATTTTTAGCAAAAGCATGTAACCACGTTTATCTGCATTTGTGGACAGGAGAGTATTTGTGTAATGTGTATGCATGTGTTGTGTGTGTGTGTGTGTGTGTGTGTGTGTGTGTTTGGTTAATATCAGTTACAGCCATGTTTGCTCATCCTGGTTCTAGATGTTGTGATGCATCGTTTGCATAATTGCAGAACGCTTTTTGTTATTGAAGAACTAAAGCTTTATTGATTCAAAGCTAATATGATTTTATGATTCACATTTATCTGCTATACAGTCTTTAACTCTGGATTGTACACATGAGCATCAAGTAGTTACTGAATTGCCTTATACACACTCAAGTGTTTCTGTGGGTGAGTGATTTTGGTAACACTTTACAATAAGGTGTCATTTGTTAACATTACAAACATGAACAATGCATTTATTACACTATTTATTAATCTTTGTTGATGTTAATGAAAATATAGTTGTTCATTGTTTATTCATGTTAGTTCACAGTGCATTAACTAATGTTAACAAACACAACTTGTGATTTTAATAACGCATTAGTAAATGCTGAAATTAACATTAAGATGAATAAATGATGTAGAAGTATTGTTCATTCTTAGTTCGTTTACTAATGTTGTTAACTAATGAACCTTATTATAAAGTGATACCGTGATTTTAATATGGCTTTGTTACTTTTTTTAAATCAAGCTTAAATTGCAGTAAATTTGCTTCAATCATCCATCCGTTGAAGAGTTGAGCTCCATGTTCTTGCCATTCACCCCTTTAACAGATTATGTAATTATGTTGACGGCCTTTCACTTAATATATTAATCTGTCATACTGAGTTACACGCTCATTTCAAAATTACATCAAGAGTGTAAGAGGAAATAAGACCCATCGCTTTTCAAATGCCCCTTGCATTCATGTTGTATTCATACCTGTATCCATTTCACCTGCGGAACGAATTGAATTGAACAATAGGTAGAGAGCATTTATTCAGAACTCCTAATAGTTCCTGTATCATCACCTTCTGCCAACTGCTTCTACTGATGTTCAATGTTCTTGAATGTCCTTGTCAACGTCAAATGCCTCACCACAGTGCATTCGGTTCTGCTATACTGTTAATGAATGTTTTTATTTTACTTGTTGAACAACTGCTGTTTTTGTAAAAATATAGAAAAAGAAAAGTTAAAGTGGCAGATCAAAATTGCTCTGTAATTTCATGTTTTATGCATATTTTACGTAGTTTTTTTTTTTTTTCATTTTGTTTTCTTTTTAAACATCTGACATAACATTTCTGTATCACAGTTATATCATGTGGTCAGGTGCCAAAAATATGAAAGCAGTATTGTATAAATTTATACTGTACAATTGTTATTTGTCAAACAAATTGTTTGTAATTGTTGCATTTTGTAGATTTTGTATGGTAATCTGTATTTTGTGACTGTAGATTTGAGACATAGAGATTTGTTTTGGTTATCATATCGAGCAGAAATTAAATCTTGAGAGAACAAAGTATCTTGTGTTGCATTCATTCACTTTTAGAATCATCCTTTTTATTTTATTTTTTTGTCCAATGGCAGCCACCGTGAGAAACTCCCTCAAAATGGGTTGAAATGTTTAAGTACCAACTTTGGCCACAAGATGTCAGCTTCTATATTTGTGTTGAATTATTTGAGGTGAATTATTTGTTTACATGCTTGGGTTCAGGCATAAAATCTGAATGAATGAATGAAAAGCCCGTTTTTGAAGGTTCTGCCCAGCCCAGGGGCTTCAGTGAGGAAATCTTACACATGTCTGACACTCTCGGTGGTACTCCGGGCAACTCTATATCACTGTCATTGTGGTGCTGTAAGATTAGATAGGCAGTGAAACAAATCCGAAATTTCCACTCCTACCCACCACATGAGAAGCATTCCTTAAAAGTATAACCATTGTGTAAGTAGAGCATTTAAGTGCATTATATTTACACTTGTACACTTAAAAAAAAAAAATTAAAAAGCTGTAGGATTTACTTTGAAACAATTTTGCTTCAGAAATTGCTAGTAAATTTTTACAAAGAATATTGATCAGAAGAATGATTTGGCAAGTAACATTAAAATAAATTACACATTTTTAAGTTGAATATGAAATGCTTTCTTCTAAAACAAACTTATGTATACAATAAACTTGAATAATAGAAAGTAAAAAAAACAACTAATTAGGCCTTTGTCATTTTTGTATTTTTTTTAGTTGTTTATTTATTGGAGTGGAGTGGCATAATAGATGCACAGAGACTGATACCATTTTAAAACGTTCAATGTTGTGAAGTTTTCTGGTTTCTGTAGCAGTAGTTTGGGGCGGGCCTTGTTCTCATGCTCAGGCAAGAGATGACATCATGTGAATCATGTGAGTCAGCAGGATTAGTCCTGAATTGCTTGCTGATATTTTCCCATCGAATTACATTTAATGTTATATATATTCAAGTGACTGGATATTTGCAATCATAACTGTTTTTAAAAGGTGGTGCATGAGAAAGATTTTCTTCATTTGAATTTCCTAATAATACTAGACACCCAACATGAGAATACTTCAGTTGTCAGAGGACAATTTTCTCCAGAATTCTGAGCCTTTATTGGACTGGTGCAACTGGTAAAATGTGTCAATTCAGTGTGTGTGTGTGTGTGTGTGTGTGTGTGTGTGTGTTATCTATAGACTACTGTCATTTTGCTAACAATGCAGAATCGTTACCTGTCAGACGGGTAGAAGCTGAAGCCCTTCTCCAGGTCAAAACAGGTTATTTTTCTTTTGAGTACTCATGCCACACCTCTTGTGAAATGTCCCATGAAGTCTGATAAGGATGCGAATCAAGTAGAAACTGAATGGTTTTTTTTGTTTTTTTTTTAAATCATGACAGAACAAGACAAGCAAATTAAAATTACAAATACAGACTGATGATGTGTATTTTTATACGCCTCTGTCTCTGTTAGTCTTTATGTTGGAGCAAAATATTATTTTTCTGCATTCAGGTGTCAATTTCTGTTCCCATGACTGATAACTGAAACTTAATTTCTAGCGATTATCGCCGATTTGATTGCACAGATACTATTTAAACTAAACTGAGCTAGACAATGACATCTCTGAATTCAATAATGAAATGCCTTTAACTGAAAATTGAGTGTTTAATCTTATCATTATACATTACTGACACTCTATCCTCCAATTTGATACTGTTAAGTGCTTTGACACAATCTGTATTGTAAAAGCGCTATATAAATAAAGGTAAAGGTAAAGGTAACTGCAGGTCATTAGTAGATTTCACCTGACCGATCAATAGTCTTGTTGAAGCCTGCCATCTTCATCTCTGATCTGTCACGTACACATTAGCACTCACTTAAATTATGACAAGTTTCTTAAAACTTTTTTTTTTTTTTTTTTTTTCATATGCTGTCTTTTTTCTTTTAAATACTGGTCTGCTCATTAAAAGCACAACTGGTACAGGAGCTCATCCCAGGCTGGCCAAATCCCAGATGCAAGCAAAGAAAGAGCACATTTGTAGCTTTTAAAATAGAACCACACCTGTTAGTCTAACAGACACTTTTATTTGCAGTCCTAACAAACAAATAGCAGTCTGCTAGTCAACAATATCTGTATTTGGATAGGCTCAGACAGACGGCTAAAAGTGAACAAACATTCTCTTTCCCAACAAGAAAATGGAAACAAAAGTCATATTTCGTTATTATTATTAACTGCTCTGCCAGCTGCAATGTCATGTACAGACCTAAACATCTTGAGCTTATCCAATCACTTTTTTTAATAGAACAAAACGTCTTTTATTAAAAAAAAGACTTTAGATTTTGAGATTTATATCTAGGTTATTTAGAGATTAATCAGTATTTAAACATTTCCCATAAAACACGCCTCTCGAGTAATATCTTTTTGCGCAATCAATGAAAAACTCCCACGAACAAAATGTGAGTCTCTATTTCGGATGCATGTTTTAACAGTATAAGCGTGCAGGTGGCTGCCACGCCTTCTTTGGCACGACGGCCAATCGCCGTCGCCGAATCAAAGCAGCTGCAAGGGGATTGGCTGGCTCGTCCCCTCCTCCAGGTAATGAGAGCGCACCTTTGCTTGCTCACAATAACAGTCACCTTGAGACTTCCCAGAATTAACACAATTTTCCGCTTGATCCTGAATGTTTGGCTGCTCTCCTTTGTGCGGAACAGACGGAGGATGCTGTAATGATTGTCGGATGCGAGAAGTTGTTTGACCTGTAGTCCGAGTTTTCTTCCAGCCGTTCCCCGCGACTCACCTGCTGCATCTTCACCGACCTGAAAGTCCAGTTTCACTGTGGGAGCCCAGCAGTGCACATGGCTCAGGAGGAGAAGTAAGTCGCAAATGTAAACACTAATGCAGTTTATAAGAAACGGCAAACGTCAGTTATATAGCAACAAGTTGTTTAGAATTTCTTGACGTTTATCTGTATATGTGATGTCATCGCAGCAGGTCGTTTTGTTTGATGAAATGCAAAGTAAATATGTTTCAGCATGCTTCGATCCCATGGTTCGTTATTACACTACCTAAAGGTAGCATAAAAAGAAAAGACAAGAGGTCCTAGAATAGAACCTTGTGGAACTCCACTATATTTTACTATAGCTGCTTATGATTTATTTATTTTTTTTCTTCTAAAAATTCTATGAAGACGAAGGGTTTCTACACTACATACTTTACAGTAAATTGCAACATCAAAGAACAAGTGTGACAGATTGTTTTTATTTTCTTTACCTTTTCCTCTTCTGGCTTGTGTTTGTTTGCTGCAGTACATCTATAAAGGTGGGCCTGGGCAGGTGGCTTATATTAGCTAACATCCTTGTACAGCCCCTCCCATGCAACCCTTCCTCACTGTAGTATCAATATCCAGAAGGATATAGTCCATTGTCCCAATGAAAAAAAAAGCAATTGTGTGGAAAATGTAAAAGGATAGTGCTGGGAATTTCAGTTGTATGCTCTAACCCTTTGTAAACTTCATGAACCCTATGGTATAGAGAGAGGTGGTATTATTGGGGTCAAGCCTGTTGTCCACACATATGTTTTACAATATTTTTCTATATATATATATATATATATATATATATATATATATATATATATATATATATATACATATATAGTACATGTATATTTTTCCTAATTAACTTTTATTAATAATTTCATTAATTCAGTAAGCGTCTGGTGGTGGTGGTCCCTAATGAGACGAATATTTCATCACGCCGTGCCTTCACAAGTGAAGATGAGGCATGGAAATCATACTTGGAGAATCCATTGACTGCTGCCACCAAGGCCATGATGAGCATTAATGGAGATGAGGACAGTGTGGCTGCCCTGGGAATCCTTTATGATTACTATAAGGTCAGAAATCCTCTGTAACACGCATAAGAAGAAAACTAATGTGCCTGTTGTGAACATAGTATATAAAAACGTGTTGTCAGGAAGTTATACTATTTATTTTCCATTAGGTTGCTAAAGAAAAGAGGTTCTTACCAGTACCCAAAGTTCCAGAAGATCATGAAAAGAGGTCAGTCCAACACACGAAAGTCTGAGATCACTTGTGAAAATGCACCTGTTTTCCATTTTTCTAAATGAATACATTTTAATTTCAAATTAAAAGCATAACAATTTCAGTGAAACTTTGAACTGAAGAATTAACATAAACTTCAGAACATATTCGTGATACATGTTGTCCAGCATGATTTTTGCTTATTAGTGAATGTAGAATCTTAAATATTTCTTCATTTTAAGCCATAAATTTCCTGTTTTAATTTTCCTGTTTCTTTCTTTCAGTCGGATCAGTCAAGATGGCCTTGAGTCCTCAGAGAATCGTATCCATGTCCTCAAGTCACTTCCTGTCAACCTGTCCTTGAATACTGATGTTCACAGTGCAGAAAATAAACAAGACCTGTTCAGTCCAGTGCCGGTTGAGGAAGGTGTCGAGGCCACTGTGAAGGCTGAGGTTTACGCTCAGGCATTCTCCAACCATCACCAGCAGCAGGGGGTTCAGTATCATCGCATGACCTACCATCAGCCTTTACAGGATACAGCAAGCATCAGCCACGACAGATACATGAAGGACGAACAGTGCAGTACACCAGATAGCACCTTTGAGGACTCCTACCCTGAGGAGACTATGGTGAGCTTTCTGTTAGTTGAAAACATCTCAGTTTACGTCAGTCATTGGTAGCTACTCATCATTAAACATCGAGAATAATATGTAAATGTAATGCAGTTTAGACCAATTTGTTTCTTCAGTAGGTTCATACTTCTGTCATATACTCTTTTTCAGAAGTACAGGGTGCCCACCACACTAGGGGCAGACAATTTCTCCCAGGAGCATTCGGGAATGTAAGTGCAAAATGCCAAACACTTGATATTAATTTACACTACTGTTCAAAAGTGTGGGATCAGTAAAATGTATTAAATGTTTTGGAAAATTGTCTTATGTGTTCACCAAAGCTGCATTTATTTGATCAAAACTACAGTAAAAATAAATAAATAAATAAATAATAGTGTGAAAATTATTACAATTTAAAATATCTGTACTATTTTAACATATTTTAAAATATAATTTATTCCTGTGATGGCCAAGCTGAATTTTCAGCATCATTACTCCAGTCTTCAGTGTAATATGCTGATTTGCTGCACAAGAAATATTAATTATTATGATTATTAATGCTGAAATCAGTTGTGCAGCCACAAATTTTGGTCACACTTTATATTAGGTGGCCTTAACTACTATGTACTTACATAAAAAAATAAGTACAATGTACTTATTGTGTTCATATTGTATTGCAAAACACTTCTGCTGCTATTGAGGAGGGATACAGGTAAGGATAAGGACAGGTTTGGTGATATGGGTAGGTTTAAGGGTGGGTTAAGATGTAAGGGATGGGTCAACATTGTAATTATAAATGTAATTACAGATGTAATTACATACAGGTTTTTACATAGTACTTATATTTTTAAAAATACCTATATGTACACAATAAGTGCATTTTACCAAATGATTAATTCAAATGTAAGTACATAGTAGTTATATATATATATATATATATATATATATATATATATATATATATATATATATATATATATATATATATATATATATATATATATATATATAATATTATTATTATTAATTTTTTTTTTCAGCGATGCATAGTGACAGTATTGAAATTATACACTCAAATTACCTCTGTTTTTTAAAGTTCTCTGTAGAAGTACATTTGAATTACAGTAATCTGGAAATCGAGTTCTATCAAGAATCTCTGTATTAGATCCTTCAAATTATGAGCCGAGGCTTAAAAAAACATCGAGATTTTAACATTTTCTGTACAGTAACAGTTTTTCTGTCCACTCCTAGAGATATGTTCCAGTACAGAATAGAAGCAACACGTTCGGTCCGTGAGAGGGCCGGCGAGGGGCCGATGATCTATCTGAACAAGGGCCAGTTCTACGGCATCACTCTCAGTGAGACTGGGGCCAACAAGGGCCTTCGACATCCCATCAGTAAAGTGCGGGTGAGTTTTGCTGTTACCATGACAACCACTCTTAACTCTGTAATATAATTGCTTTCAAGGACCAGAATCATTGTAACACAACTGTCTCTCTCAGAGTGTGGTGATGGTGGTGTTTGGACAGGAGAAATGTCGAGATGAGCAGCTAAAGCACTGGAACTACTGGCACAATCGTCAGCACACGGCCAAACAGAGAGTCCTTGACATAGGTGGGCATCTGCTTTACGTATATATCTTTTATATATGTCTGAATGGTGCACATTAGCAAAATTTTTGCCACATTTTTCAGGTAAAGCACATTTCAAACATTCACTTTCAAAGTGCTGTCTAATCGATTGATCGTGATTAATCGCATCCAAAATAAAGGTTTGTGTTTACATAATATATATGTGTGTGTTTATATATACATATAAATATACACAGTACACACACATATATTATGTAAACACAAACCTTTATTTTGGATGCGATTAATCACGATCAATCGATTAGACAGCACTTTGAAAGTGAATGTTTGAATGTGCTTTACCTGAAAAATGTGGCAAATATTTAGCTTTTTTTTTTATTCAGCGTGGCAAATCAGCATGACCAACTTGAATCCATTGCGAAATCGCACCTGTACATACGACAACAAGTCTTGTTTTCTAAAAAAATGTTTTATTGAAACAAGAAAAGTAAACTTGTTTTCTCTTTAAATTAAGTTTATTTTCTTACCCCATTGGAAGATATTTTTCTTGTTTTGAGTCACTTAATTTTGATCAGTTTTTCAGGAATCGTTAATTTTGCTTCTCAAGTAACTGCATCTTAATTTAAGAATGTTCAGATATTTGTACCGGAAAACAAGGCAAAAATACTGAGTAAGAGAATTAAATTTTGGAATTTACCCACAAAAACTTACCGAACAATGGTAAATATTACAATACCTTAACACTTAACCTAACCAGTGTGTTTTTGTTTGTGTGACTCTGTTTGTGTCATTATATGCTTTTTTTCACCTCTTTTATGCTCTGCGTCTGTATCCCTGGGATACTGGATAACTGGAGTCCCTTCCTTTTGTTCATCTTTTTTCTTCCCGGTTCCTCATTTGTTTTATTTGAGGTGTAGGTGTATCCTAAAAAAGGGGTCTGCAACTTTAGCACAATGCTTAAGGCAAAGTCTTCCATCATAACTCCCAGTTGGGAACCATAAGGACAATGAGGGGTCAGGTTAAAGGAAGGGGGGTTTTGACACCTGAGGGGCACTGCGATGGTCTTCTCCGTGGCAGCTGGCAGCCTGACGTGGTTTGGGCATGATTTTGGAAGACCGAAACCCGATCTGCTGATCGTGATGTTGTCCTGATTTGAATAACAGTATCCAGGGATTTTTCATAGTGCCTGAGGCAGAAGATCAGGATTTGAATAGGAGCGTTAACCGTTTGGGGGGAGGCAGAATCCTCAGACAAGCGGGGGCTTGGGAAAGGGTCCTGCTCTTTTGTAAACGGGAGACTTGAGTAACATCTGCCATACATTTAAGCGGTGTTGTATTTACACAGCAGGCAGGCACTGTGTCATAGAAGTGAAGCATGTAACAGAACGCCTGCATCTGAGGTCAAAATGCATCCCATTGTGGGTTTTTTTTTTCTTTGAATTTTTAAATGACTCTGAATATAAACTTAAGTGCTCAAATTTGTTTGCAGCTTTGCATATTATATACATATTTACTCAGGGCAAAACAAGTAAATTATCTCTTTCTCACATTTATCTTATCTTCATGTTGTTTGAAAATACAGTGGGGTGTAAAGCCTTGTGTAGCAAAAATGTAGCATTTTGCCACTAATATCATCAGCATAACAATTTGAGCGACAAGTTGAACTTGAAAATTGACAATGAGTTTGACAATGTCTCAGTATTTGGTATGTCCAGCCTTTGCTTTAACAAGAGCACCTGAGCTGGCAAAACCTGATGATCATGTTATCCAGCATGATTCAAGAATCAAAAATAAGAGCATCTTGTGCTTCAGTGAAAGCAATGAAATCTGGACTTTTGCACAAAAGCTTTTAAAAGGTAACAAACTTGATTAGAGACTAAAAATAATGTAGAAACTTAAATATTTGTTATTCTTTTTGAATATAATTTCTTGTTTTAAAAGATTAAAAATAAGTAAAGAACATAAATACAATTCATTAGTTTAAGATTGTTATCTGAATTTAATTAGATACAATTTATCTCATTTAGATCTTAAGAATCCCAGATTTTACATTTCAAAGTAAAATATATGTTATTCAATATATCTAAATATTAATTAGATATGTTAATTATCTAAATAAAATCATGCATGCCAGATTTTTGCCAGAAATTCCAGATTAAAATTTTATTTTAGTTGTTTAAATTGTTTTAAACTTATTTGATTCATTTCAATGAACTTTATGCAGTTTATTGTATTTATCTAAATAAGATCTTAAATTGTAGATTTAAAAAAATGTAGTCAAAATTTTTTTTCTATTTTATTCTATTGTTTACTATCATTTCTTCGACTGTTTTATTGGTTGCCTATTATTAAAATATTAGCTGTTTATTAGTACTGATAAAGCACATATTCCTACTAATCCTACCTAATACCTAAACTTAACAACTACCTTACTGACTATTAATAAGCAGCAAATTAGGAATTTATTGAGGGAAATGTTGTAGTTAATAGTGAATAAGTGTTCCCTATTCTAAAGTGTTACCAAATTAATTAATTTAATTTGGTGTAATGCATTTATTTATTTATTTTTTTAATCTAAATAAGATCTTGAATCTCAGATTTCCTCGTCGTCAGACATTTATTTAACCATACTACTGTTAAGGTCTTAAAGAAAATATTAAAAGTAATGCCAGAAATTGTCAGTTTCTTATAAAATTACAAATGATAACTAATGTCATGTTTCACCCTTCAGCTGATTATAAAGAGAGCTTCAGCACCATTGGCAACATTGAAGAAATCTCTTACAATGCTGTGTCCTTCACCTGGGACATCAATGAGGAGGCAAAGGTGAGGCTTCAGCTAGGACTCTCAGAGTTTTTACTGGAATCTTAAGTTTGCTGTGTGCTGCTCAAGCTGAAGTTGTTTAAGCCTGAGGAGATATTACAGCTCCCTTCTCCTCCTCTTCCCTGCAGCATCCTATTCACTGTCAGGAGGATTTTTCCTTCTTAGTTCCAGTACTTAACAAGCTTACTTTAAGTGCACACTTAAGGGAGGAGGTCCACCCAGCGCTCATGGTCAATATTTGTCTTTAAAACAAGGCTTTTGAAGTAGCCTGATGTGTCACTGTAATAGCCGGTGGAAAAGTTAATAGCAAATTCTCTACCTCTGAAAACATTTTTATTTTATTTTATTTTATTTTATTTATTATTATTATTTTTTTTATGCAGTGCAGTTTCCTAATTCAGATAATGTATATAAAAGATACGGTGTTTCCTGAGAATTTTTAATAAAGGGTTCCCTTCAATTTCAAGAGCCAACTGATGATGATTTGATAATGTTGGAGGATGTTGTAAGATTTCAGCTTTACTTTGTATTTGTTCAGCCATCATTTGTTCACATGCACCCACATGCACACAGAAAGCCAGAGCCCACACTAGACAGATCTGTTGTGAAAGATTTGTCCGTGTACGCAGTTGCTAACTGATTCCTGTCAGAATTGATCACGTGGCCCTGAGAACGCAAGTGGTTCTCATAACTTCGAACAACAAGCTCCTCTATGAAACAACAGCTACAGGCACAGACATGAAAGGACGGGAGACCGTCAGTGGGAAACTATTTTCACCTCGGGCTGAAAGATTCGCTACCTTTCATCTCTCAACAGTCGTTTTTCCAGTGTCTCTTGATACATTGGCATAAGACAGGTTACAGTTGGGAATATTTCAAATCAATTTAGTTTTGCTTACTATTTGAATAAACCGCAGACAGCCACACAATGATAGAGTAGTTGTGTGGTTTTTGTTTAGAGTCACCATTTACAGATTTTAAGATTGTGAACTCATTCAACACAGAAGATGTATTATTCACTATTAAAGGTCTACACAGAAGCTGGATGGGTGTTTTTGAGATTAAAGATAGACTAGTGCTAAAAAGATTTGACATGAACTGCTGTGCTTTATTTACCATTTTGCTGAAGTCTTGGAGGCCATCCAGTAATAGCTTTTTGTTCAGGATTAGTCTATTAATCAAACAGTCTGTAAAGGTTCACACTGAGGTGTATAATTTCACTACCACCTCTTATCACCACTAGCAAATAAGATTTGCAAAAATAATGATTTTCAAACATGTTTCCCGAACTTCTCCTGATTAGTACTATTAGCATAGTAATGATGCTAGTATTGGAGCATTGCAGCACATTTTTGCAGCTTTTATAAGCATCTTGTGCATGCACGCCTCATTTTTAAAGCAGTGTTAAGTTTAAAAAAAAAAAAAAAGTTTAGGGTTGGTTGACACAGATTTAAAAATTATAATTTAAAAGAAGTTTTAAAAACAGAGATACACAAAAACAAGGAGTGCAGTGGAATGAGAAAAAGCAAAGTCTGAAAAATGTTTTAGTTAAACTTATTTTAACTTGCGGGTTCATTAGTGCGCTGTTTTCTAGATATAAATCGTAAAAACATCCTTTTGAACAGCCCCTTACTGTCCTGTTTTCTAGTTTTTTAAATGCACGAACGATCTTGTGCAAACAGCCCATTACTGTCCTGTTTTCTAGTTTTTAAATGCACGAACGATCTTGTGCGAACAGCCCATTATTGTCCTGTTTTTTAAATGCACGAACGATCTTGTGCGAACAGCCCATTACTGTCCTGTTTTCTAGTTTTTAAACGCATTTTGTGTGAACGAATCCTTACTGCACATTTTGTTGTTGCTGTTGCAAAAATGCAAAAACGTTCTGTATAAACAACCCTTACAGTACAGTTTTCTGTTTTCAGAAAACATGTCGTGTGAACAGCCACTTATTGCAATGTTTTCTAGTTTTTAAATGTACAAAGCATTCTTGAATTGGTCCTTACTGTGCGTGTTTTTTTTTTTTTTTTGCAAAAATGGGTTCTGTGTAAAGAAACCTTAAAGTATTGTTTTCTACTTTTTAAATGCAAAAATGGGTTCTGTATTTTTTATTTTTTATTTATTTTTTTTTTTTTTCTAGTTTTAAATTCTGCGAGAACATTCCCTTTATAGCTGAGCAGGTTGATGGAAAAACTGCCCCTGGCTCTTTTGTCATAAGATAATAAGACATGATTGCCTGGCCATACTTGACCTTTTCCAAGCTCAGAAATGCATGTTTTATCAAGCTGATTTGTGTATGCGTCTTGTGTTTTTTTTTTTCCAGGTTTTCATTACGCTGAACTGTCTGAGCACTGATTTCTCCTCACAGAAGGGAGTCAAAGGTCTTCCGCTTATGATCCAGATTGACACCTACAGTTACAACAACAGGAGTAACAGACCCATTCACAGAGCCTACTCACAGATCAAGGTCTTCTGCGACAAGGTTGGTGCTGCGTCAGTGTGATTGATTGAGTCAAAAACCTCCATTTAATTCAAGGACCTGACTTATTTTATTTGCACAAGTTATACAATAAGTATTACTGTTTACAGTGGACACTTTCTGTTTGCCATTGCCTTTTCTTGTAATAGCTGTAATGATGTAACCTTCATGTAGTGTAATTATTTTTGTATTGCAATTCATTTGTCACTGGAATGAACTACTTTATATACTTAACTTAGTGAATAGTGCTATTTAGTTCATGTAATTTTTATTTGTTATTTTTTCCCTGGTGTCCTTTCCATACCTTTTATCTGTGTAACAACAACAATAGCCAGTAATCACACAAACATCTCTTCTGTGCAGGGAGCTGAGCGAAAAATTCGTGATGAGGAGAAAAAGCAGCTTCGGAAGAAGGTCAAAGGTCCGGCTGTTGGCAACCAGGGTCATGATGGTGAGAGTTCTGTCAATCAACCATACATTTGTTTATATAATATAGTGTCATTATCTATCATGTGTCTATGATTTTACTCTGATTGTGGATAAAATGCACATAGGCATTTTGCGATAAGTAAGAATATGAATAAAAACAATTTTGCATTACAGGTTTTGACCTAATACGTGACGACTACGACCATGTCTTCTGTGAAACATGACTATGTGTGTTTCTCTGCGTCAGCTTGCTGATTTTGACTCGAGTCATTGGTTTTCTTTCACTCTGTTAGGTAAGAGAGGAGGTTTTGCCACTTTAGCTCAAAAGAGGCCAGATATTACACTCTTCAAATCTATGACAGACCTGGAGTCCCAGCCTGTCCTCTTCATCCCTGATGTCCATTTGAACAACCTTCAGAGAGCCGGTCAGGTGAGGATGAATGTGACACTGAAGTTGTTTCAGTCCTAAATTGATCAGAACTAATTATTAAGGCGTAGTCTCTTAGTAATGACTAGATTGTAGTGACTTAAATTATTCAAATGGATGTAATCTCTCTCTAACTGAATTATCATAAGTCGCTGCTTATACTTTTGAACATATTGTGAAAGATACGTGCAGTTTTAAGTCTCTATAACCTTTAGTTTTTTCTTTGTTTACAGGTGTTCAGTTTTGGCGTTGAAGAAATGGAGAGTGATGGGTTAGTGCATTTACTAAGAATGTCCTGGTTTAATTATAATAGAATTATTATTGGTATTTAGGGATGCAAGGTATGGCTTTATAGTAATGGTTATGTGCTAAGGATCAGTGGACAGTAATTGGCCAGTATTTAATTGCTGTCTATTTTCCCTATTTTCATCATCCAACACTCACTTAAATTAAATGTAACCTAAGAACTGTATGTAATAGCTCTTTTGGGTTTAATCTTTAGCAAATTTCAACAAGAATATCAATTTTCATACTGTACATTATAATGTTGTGAAGCCTAATTTTGCTTAATGACTGATTTTTAGTTGTTTAGTGTTTTATTCGTAATTTATTTTGACAAAATAATGTAAATTTTTATTATGAGCCATTTATTATGAGGCTTTTTGTTAATGTAATTGTGTATTCAGTATGATAAATGTCTATTTGTATTAATTAATTCATAAAAATACATCTCATAAGAGAAATGCCTTTCAAAGTCCAGCAAACAGCAGACCAGTGGAATCAATCTAGTGTGTTTTGCATCTGTTTCTTGCAGAATAACTGTAGCATTGAAAGGCATTATTATAATCATAAACTTGTTTATCTGTTTCTCATGCAGTGTGGCCATGAAAAGACCATTCCGTTCATCGGAGAATGATATTTCTCCACCCGCCAAATACAGCAGAGAGGAAAGGAGAGGTATGGTTTACTGCACATGTGTGAAGTCAATATGTCCCAATCTTCTATATTAATTCTTAATGATATTTTTCTGCAGTCCTGCTGTATGTAAGAAGAGAAACTGATGAGGTTTTTGATGCACTGATGCTAAGGTCCCCAACACTGAAAAGTTTGCTTGAGGCAGTAAGTACAGTGTCACGCAGTACAGCACATTGGATGTACACTTTGATACTTAACGGACAGGAGTGAATAGGTTTTACACTGCATTTAGTAGCAGATCAGATTACTTTCCATGGAATACAACAACAGAGTCGGAAATAAGCTGCCATTCACAGAGGCTTGTCAGATTTTCTGTTTAAGCTGCTGTTTGGATTAAGGTCTCTCTTTTTTTTTTTTTCATTCTTTCTTCAAGATATCAGGCAAATATTCTGTTCCTGTGGAGAAAATGACTAAAATCTATAAGAAAAGCAAGAAAGGGTGAGTAAACAGTGCTAAAAGTTTTTATATATATATATATATATATATATATATATATATATATATATATATATATATATATATATATATTAGTGTTGTCAAACGATTAATCACGATTAATTAAGGTGTCAATCAAGTTTACATAATATATGTGTGTGCACATATTGTATATATAGATACACTCACATACTGCATATATTTTGGAAATATTTACATGCATATATATTTATATTCTTATATTTTATATTATATATAAATATATTTAATATATAAACATATATTTTTCTTAAATATATACATGCATGTGTTTGTATTTACATATACATAATAAATATACACCGCACGCACACATATATTATGTAAACAAAAACTTTTATTTTGGATACGATTAATCACGATTAATCGTTTAACAGCACTATATATATATAGTGATTAGTATTAAATTATTTTGAATTCAAATTTCATTTTCATTCAACCACTAGTATTCTGGTCAACATGGATGACAACATTATTGAGCACTACTGCAACGAGGACACATTCATCCTTTCCATTGACAATCTAGCAGACTGTTTCCGGGTGACTCTTACTGAAATATAAATGTTATTGCCACAATAACACACTTCTACTGGGAGAACTTTTGTTACCCTGAAGCAGCACATAATTCATTCTGTGCATCTGTTTGGTTCTTATGAGCTCTGTATTAGAAGAGGAAAACACTTTCAGAAGTCGTTGACTTGGGAATGCACTTCAGTGGACCTGCTTGTACAGTTTAACTCGTTTAAATAAACTTTATGATGGACAGTCTGAACAACACATAAAATGCTCTTCCAAAGCACTATAATATGCTAGTCACATTTTATGGCTTTTTGTCTTTGATGTGCTGGCTCCCCCTTGAGGCCAACAGTGTGAAGCCCTAAAAAAGTACCAGATTTTTGCATGCATTCAGTCCTTTCCTTTATCAATTCTTGCATAATATTTGAACATAAGAGATCTATATCTCTTATTCTGTGAAGACATTGTTTTGTAATATGCACAACAAAAAGCATACATTGATGAATGCCCCAAATGCTACACTGTACTCTTTACCTTATGTGTTACATGAATGTATAGTTTACAGATTTTCTTCATTGTGTTGTATCTTGAAGTTTTGATGTCTTTATAAAAAAACAAAAAACAAATAACACCTTGTAAATATTTTTTATGGTTTTATTTTATCAGTTGAATAAACAAGAGTCCAAAGAATATTCTGTCTTCACATTAATCGCATTAATTTGGGAAACTGTTGTCTAACCAGTTAAAGTTTTAGTCACTTATAAAACCTGCAGCAAGAGGAAAACCGGATGTTCAACCTTCACACAAACTATAATCCATTATATGCACACTACCATTCCAAAATTATCAGTAAGATATTTGATTTGATTTTTTTAAGACATGATTTATTAAATTTATCAAAAGCGACAGTAAATATTTTTGCCTTATTACAAACAACTTTCTATTTTTTTCAAATAGTCCAGAAAATGTTTGCACAAAATATTAAGCAGTAATATTAAGAACTGTTTTCAAGATACTAATAAGAAACGTTTCTTGAGCAGCAAATCAACATATTAGAATGATTTCTGAAGGATGCTGAAAATTCACCATCACAGGAATAAATTGTTTTCAAAATAATTAAAATAGACAGTTATTGTAATAATATTTCAAAATATTGCAATTTTAGTCTTCTTTCAAAAACATTTAAAAAACTTATCAACCCTAAACTTGTATATTACACATACCAGCTAACAATGTACTTGAAGTAAATAGTTATTTTAGAACATTCTATTAGCTGTTTTATTATTTGTATGAAATTTGCATGAAATATGTATATGTCCCTGCTTTTGCTAAATAGCGGTTTTATGTTAATGATTCCCTGTCTCTGATTTTCAGAGAACTGAGTTTAAAAGCACAATTGATTTCACATTTTAATATGCAAACACACCCTCTGACTCCATGTGTTTCCCAGGCTTTAGGTGTGTGTGTGTAATTATGCAGGCACAGGTGTCTCCATCCCAGTCTGTGCATAAGAAGGTTCAGTCTTTAACCCTTGGGGGATTTGCTGGCTTTGAGTCAGTTTCATAACTGCTGATTCACTCTGATTTCTGTTGCAGTGCTGTGTTAAGTGTTCCCCAATCAGAAACAATATCAATATTAAAACCTTTAAGCTGCATCTGACAAGTGCTCAAACAGGTTTCTGGTGTTTTCTGAGAAACAGGTCCTATACCTTGACCCAGAGCTTGAGTTGTACTATGCAGTTCCCAAACACAACAACAAACGCTGTCAGCTTCCTCTTTTTGAGTCCTTTTTTAACACATTAATCTGGAACCAGGAAGCCAGGAAGATCAATGAGTTAATGAATAAGCTACAGTTGTTGTTTTCCTGGACAACAAGAAAATGTTCAAAAGCTTTTTAGCAGCCAAAACTCATGTATGCGTCTATACAGAAAACTACTTTCATAAACCCACTCTGAAAATTGTCAAAAATGTTAGTATAGTTTTGTTTTAAAATGTATTTAACCACTTCGTACCTTCCCTTACGAAAATTAACCATGGTTTGATACGGCTATAATCAAATTGTAGTACCCATGTTTTTGTGTGTGCGTGTGTGTGTGTGTGTGTGTGTGTGTGTAGTAATTATAATTACCACCGTTTTAATACAAATATCATGGTTAAACTATGGTAACAAAACCATTCATTTGAGGTTACCATGGTTTAACTATAGTAACCATGTTTTTTTTGTTGTTGTTGTTGTTTTGGAAAACTATGGTTCATTTTCTTAAGGGTTAGTAGCTACAATGTAACTTCCTGCAAGGAATCGATACATTGGTAAAACAGATGCCAGCCTTTAATATAAATATGGACAAAATGTCTCACATAAAAATAATAAATAATATTACACAAAAAGCACCACATTTTCTATCGCAACCAAACGGAAAACCTCACTCTTATTTTGAATTTGCCAATAGGGAAGAGCTCTTAACAAAAGCGAAAGTACATCACGCTTGGAGTTTCGATGTTAGCCTTGCAGAGAGCTGTGTTGTCCTAAAATGCGTTTTTCCTCATTTAATGTAGGCTAATAATACATACACATAGGCCTACTATTATTAGCGACATCCAGCAAAATCATAATCTATCTTGTCAGGAGCTGTTCGGTGATGTTGACAATCCTCGTCTTCCTTTCGTTAGTCTATGGTGAGTTTTCGATATTTATTCGTGCTCCTATATTGTTTTCAGACGACTTGCTTGCATATACTTGCATATGCATATTTTATATTAATTTATGTAATAAAAACGTAATTTAAAATCGATTGATGGGTCGGAATGGTCTTTTTGCTTTCGGTTTTATTTTCAATAATCTGGATTTGGTGGATTTGGCGCCCCCTGCTGTTTGAGTGAATGTTCTCTCCTCACAGGGCTGGAGGGAGCAGATGTGGTCCTGTCCTGCTCTCTGATCGAGGAAGGGGGCGGGATGGGAGGCATGATGGGCGGGGCGATGTTCAAGCGCACTCCCTCCACTCTGGTCTTCAAGGACCTTGTTGGAAATGATGGCCTGTCACCAGAGCTCGTGACCCCGTATAACCCCCCTGAGACCCCTAACGCTGACGATCTCATCTTTGAGTTGACCTGTAAGTGCACTGAACCTAAAGTCAGCAATTGAATGTCTACATTAAATACATATGTTAGAAACTCTTACTTTCTCTGTTGTTTCTCACCCCACAGTACCATCTATTCAGATTCCTAATGCAGACTTGCTTCTTCATGCTGATTGCAATGAACAGGAAGTGGTTTGTGAGATCAGCCATTATGTTCCTCGCGGTGCTGAGCTGGATTCCCTCCCTGCTCATTTCATTGGCTCAGTTCAGCTGGAAGGTGGCGGCATCAGCCTCACTCTGGTGCTGCAGACCCTTCACAGCGAGACAACACAATCTGACACACAACCACTTATGCAGAGTAAACTGAACCTGCCTCTCAGCCAATCAGGAACATTGCAGACAGAGGGTAAGGTTGTAATATGTTTGCAATATATCTATCTATGGAACTTTGTATACGTTCCCAAAACATCTGAGTTCTCTAACTAAACATTTGTGTCCTTAACTAAACATTTATGCTTCTCTCACAAAACATTTGTCCTATAACTAAACATTTGCGTTCTCTCACAAAACATTTGTCCTATAACTAAACATTTATGCTTCTCTCACAAAACATTTGTGTCCTTTAACAAAACATTTGTCCTTTAACTAAACATTTGTGTCCTATAACTAAACATTTGTGTCCTTTAACTAAACATTTGCGTTCTCTCACAAAACATTTGTCCTTTAACTAAACATTTGTGTCCTTTAACTAAACATTTGTGTCCTATAACTAAACATTTGTGTCCTATAACTAAACATTTGTGTCCTATAACTAAACATTTGTGTCCTTTAACTAAACATTTGTGTCCTTTAACAAAACATTTGTCCTTTAACTAAACATTTGTGTCCTTTAACTAAACATTTGTGTCCTATAACTAAACATTTGTCCTTTAACTAAACATTTGTGTCCTTTAACTAAACATTTGTGTCCTTTAACTAAACATTTGTGTCCTATAACTAAACATTTGTGTCCTTTAACTAAACATTTGTGTCCTATAACTAAACATTTGTGTCCTTTAACTAAACATTTGTGTCCTTTAACAAAACATTTGTCCTTTAACTAAACATTTGTGTCCTTTAACTAAACATTTGTGTCCTATAACTAAACATTTGTGTCCTTTAACTAAACATTTGTGTCCTTTAACTAAACATTTGTGTCCTTTAACTAAACATTTGCGTTCTCTCACAAAACATTTGTCCTTTAACTAAACATTTGTGTCCTTTAACTAAACATTTGTGTCCTATAACTAAACATTTGTGTCCTATAACTAAACATTTGTGTCCTATAACTAAACATTTGTGTCCTTTAACTAAACATTTGTGTCCTATAACTAAACATTTGTGTCCTTTAACTAAACATTTGTGTCCTTTAACTAAACATTTGTGTCCTATAACTAAACATTTGTCCTTTAACTAAACATTTGTGTCCTTTAACTAAACATTTGTGTCCTTTAACTAAACATTTGTGTCCTATAACTAAACATTTGTGTCCTTTAACTAAACATTTGTGTCCTATAACTAAACATTTGTGTCCTTTAACTAAACATTTGTGTCCTATAACTAAACATTTGTGTCCTTTAACTAAACATTTGTGTCCTTTAACTAAACATTTGTGTCCTATAACTAAACATTTGTGTCCTTTAACTAAACATTTGTGTCCTTTAACTAAACATTTGTGTCCTTTAACTAAACATTTGCGTTCTCTCACAAAACATTTGTCCTTTAACTAAACATTTGTCCTTTAACTAAACATTTGTGTCCTATAACTAAACATTTGTGTCCTTTAACTAAACATTTGTGTCCTATAACTAAACATTTGTGTCCTTTAACTAAACATTTGCGTTCTCTCACAAAACATTTGTCCTTTAACTAAACATTTGTGTCCTTTAACTAAACATTTGTGTCCTATAACTAAACATTTGTGTCCTATAACTAAACATTTGTGTCCTTTAACTAAACATTTATGCTCTCTCACAAAATGTGTTCGCTAACAAATCATTTGTGTTCTCTCACAAAATATTTGTCCTTTAACTAAACATTTGTGTCCTATAACTAAACATTTGTGTCCTTTAACTAAACATTTGTGTCCTTTAACTAAACATTTGTGTCCTATAACTAAACATTTGTGTCCTATAACTAAACATTTGTGTCCTTTAACTAAACATTTGCGTTCTCTCACAAAATGTGTTCGCTAACAAATCATTTGTGTTCTCTCACAAAATATTTGTCCTTTAACTAAACATTTGTGTCCTATAACTAAACATTTGTGTCCTTTAACTAAACATTTGTGTCCTTTAACTAAACATTTGTGTCCTATAACTAAACATTTGTGTCCTTTAACTAAACATTTGCGTTCTCTCACAAAATGTGTTCGCTAACAAATCATTTGTGTTCTCTCACAAAATATTTGTCCTTTAACTAAACATTTGTGTCCTTTAACTAAACATTTGTGTCCTATAACTAAACATTTGTGTCCTATAACTAAACATTTGTGTCCTTTAACTAAACATTTATGCTTCTCTCACAAAATGTGTTCGCTAACAAATCATTTGTGTTCTCTCACAAAATATTTGTCCTTTAACTAAACATTTGTGTCCTTTAACTAAACATTTGTGTCCTTTAACTAAACATTTGTGTCCTATAACTAAACATTTGTGTCCTATAACTAAACATTTGTGTCCTTTAACTAAACATTTGCGTTCTCTCACAAAATGTGTTCGCTAACAAATCATTTGTGTTCTCTCACAAAATATTTGTTCTGTAACAAAACATATGCATTCAAACCTTGTTTTGAAACATTTCAAAATCTGATGGTTCACTTCTAGATGACACTGATCAGGAGAACCCATGTCTAATGAGTTTATAATGTAGTGTACATTCAGTTCTAAGGAATTTATTGAATCTAATACTTACGGCTCTATAACACAAAGGGGAATGATAGTTAATTGTTTCTAAATGGCCTAGTTTGCCAAATTCTGCCTAAAAACATAAAACTAGCATTCGACATTAATAAAAGAAAACAAATTAAAATACACTTATTTTCCGCTGATCACTAGTCATAACTTGCCAGATTCTTGTTATGGAGGAGTGCTGTGTATGTTTTTTTGAACTAATCTTACTTTTTGCATTATTTGTGCAAGTAATGAAATTTTTACCATTTCACCCCTCTCCTTCACTCTTTTCTTTTCCCAGTCGTGTTTGTGGTGTTTTCGCGTGTCCCATCCATCGTGGTTCCAATCGGGGGTGATGTGCTGTTAGACTGTGGCTTCAGACAGAAGACCTCCGTCCCTGGGCAGGATGTGGCACTTGAGTGGCGCATACAACACAGAGGAAACGGCCGTAAAATACTTGACATGAAAGCGAGGGAAACAGAGGCAGACGTGGGACAAGATTGTAAGTGAGAAATATTCATATTTAAGGGAAAACATGTTTGATGCTAAATATCACACTATTACTGTACACTACAGTATTTGTGGACCGGGAAGGCACAAGTGCTGAAGCAGATCTTCTGGTGAGGGACGGTAATGCGTCTCTCACTCTGAGGAGGTTAAAGGTCTCAGATGAGGGCACATACATCTGTACTGTCGGCTCTGGGGAGTTTCAGACTCAACAGATTGTGCAGCTGCACATCACACGTGAGTCTTTTATTGGCATATACTGAGAAGGGCCCAAATGTCCTTTAATATTCTATATAAAGATGTTTCTTCAGCTATGGACACTTTTTAGAGAATAGACTCTTAAAATACTTTCACACTCTCATTAGTTTATTTAATCTATCAAGTAACAGTAGTGGACATACATCAAAGGAGAATTGATGCCTTCAATTGAGCCATTTTTCCTCCTGAAAGTCATTAAAAGTCCCACCATATCATTATTTCCACGATATCTTAAATGATCGATTTTGTAACCAAGCATTCTGTGGTGGAAAATTCACATTTCATTATTTTGATACATAGATTCATTTTGATACATTTTGCATAATTTGCATTAACTTTGATTTTGTCTTATTTTCATCATCTCCTTTGTACGGAGCCCCTAAAAGGACATGGTGAGATAAGAGGAAAAAATATTTTAGTGCTTTTGCGTTGCTTCACAAAATGATTTTGTTCCCCTGCGTTTTCTATTTGCTTGCAAAACTTTTGTGATTGAAATAAGGTGGGAGGTTTTGCAAAATTTCAGCAGATGCAAAATTTAAATATATGTTTTTTTCCTCTCATATTTGTTTTACCATCATTAAGTCTCTTTAGGTGCATCATAACTTTGTAAACAAGTATACTTTCGAAAAAAAATTTTTTTAAATAGTAGTATTTTTGATTAAATATTTAAATCTTTCAAAATTTAATGTACTTAATTCTTTGTTTAGATTACTATAGTTTTAAAAATAGTTTCCCATTCCTACTTTATGATGGATTTCCATAATTTTAATATTGAGTGTGTGGAGCTGGGACAAAGGTAAAACAATTAAATCTATACATAAAAATAATATGAAAAGTAGAAAAAATAAGGTCAAGGCATGATAAAAAATTTCGGCCACACTTAAGTCCAGGTCCAGTTCTCACTATTAACTAACTACTTACTAACAATGACATTTGCCTCAATAAACTCCTAATTACTAATATTATTAATATTTATGTTATTATTATGGTTAGTAAGGTAGATGTTAACTTTAGGTATTGGGTAGGATTAGGAATACGGTCATGAAGAATATGTGCTTTATAAGTACTAATAAACAGCCAATATGCTAGAAATATGGATGCTAATAAGCAACTAGTTAATATCGAGAATTGGTCCCTATACTAAAGTGTTACCAAAGTTTCTAATGCCTTGAGCTTCATATAACTTCATATAAACTGAAACATGTTCGTTCGTTTGAAGAAACCCATAAATTGTTCACATTTCATTTAAAGGAAATTTGCCAAATATTCCATCCCATTTCTTTACCCAGAACCTCCTCGTATCACACTGTCTGAGGAGAAACTGACATTTCAGGACACGACACCCCAGAAACTGAGCTGCCATTGTCATCGCTACTATCCTCTGGATGTGCAGGTCAGCTCGCTTTCAGAATAAATACAAAACCATATTTTGATGTTGTTTTGGAGTCGGGCTCTTGGCTTGTGTCCTGACAGCCCTGTGCTCCTGTAGGTGGAGTGGTTTTCCCAGGCGCCCTCTGAAGAAGAGCCTGTCTCTTTGTCAAAAGAATCCTCCCTCTCCAGTCACCGGCAGCACAGTGATGGCACATATTCTCTCTCCTCTCACCTCACCCTACGGCCCGAAAAAACCCCACCCGGGACCGTTATCACCTGTAGGGTGTCTCACTCCACCCTGGAAACACCAAGCGATGCCACTCTGACTGTGGGCGAACCTGAGCCATGTAAGAGATCTTTTGTGTTAAGTTTACCCATGATGCTTTCACAAATATGATTTATGTAAATTCAATGTTGATCACAGAGCAAACTAATAGTTATTTTGATGTGCAAAATAATTTGATGTAGTATCAGTAAACCAGTTCAATGTAAATATTTATGAAGTCTGTTGCAAAAGAAAGCTGTTGATTTTTGTTTTTAATTCAACAGCAACAGCCTTCTGGACAGTAGTCTTGATGTTGGCGATATCAGTGGTGTTTTTGTATCAAGCATTCAAAGATGTAGGTAAGTTTAGTTTTTTAAAACATGTAACTACATATAATACTAACTATATAGACTATCATTCATTTATATAGATATTAAGACTTTTATTCAGCAAGGATGCTTTAAATTGTGACAGTGAAGCGTGACTGTACAGATTTTTACAATGATACAAAAAAATTACATTTGAAATAAATGTTGTTCTTTTCAAACTTTATCAAAAAAAAAAAAAAATCTGTTTTCACCAAAATATCTAGCAGCAAAACTGTTTTTATTTATTTATTTATTTTTCGAGCAGCAAATCAGCTTATTAGATTCATTTCTGAAGGACACTGAAAACTGGAGTAATGACTGCTAAAACTTATTTTCCATCACAGGAATAAATGACCTTTTACAATATATTAAAATAAAAAATCAATCTCAATCATGATCTAAATGATCTTAAATCAATCAAAAATTTTAATAATATTTTACAATATTATTCATTTCTGTATTTTTGCAGTAATACAGTAATGGTGACCAGAGTCTTTCAGAATTTTTTTTTTTTATTAAACGGTTGTGTATACTATATAAGACCACAAGATAGTGAAGGGATAATGTTTAATGTATTATTGATTATTGCATTATAATTTGTTTTGTCTTTTAAGAGAACTGAGGACCAGTCCTCTGCGTGAATTTTTGGAAGGAGCCATCTAACGTTTTTTTTTTTTTACTTCATCTGTCTTCACATGGGTTTATTTTCATTTAGTCATGGCACATTTGTTTAATAGAAGTTAAATGTAAAAAATCAGTTCCTTGCGTAACTTATTCTATAAATGTAAAATTAATTCCTTTTTTTTTTTTTCTGATGTTCTAATCTATTGGATGTTGTTTATTTGTTGTACATTTTCTTGTTTTGTGAAATAAAAACAACAGAAAAGGTTTGGTCAATGGTTTTATTGGCATCATTAAAGTATCAGGGGCATATAAGCATGCTGTTTATGCCATTAAAATCTAACACTGGCATCAGAGCTAATGTCATTACCCCTCTTTCATTAATATTTATACACATAATAATGTCATCATTTTTAGTTTGTCTCACTTGATCGTACAAGAGAAAAATAGACACGTCTAAATTCTCCAACAACAGAACAAAATATAAAAGTCTGTGCTGACAAAGGAATGTGAAAACCAACAGTTGTACATTGCATGGCAGTATAGATTATTGTTTATGCTCTGTTTGCATTGATTATCTGTGAATTTCAGTACATTTTGGCAGGCTTGTAGCATTCACATCTTGTTCCCAGATGAGGCTTTTCCACAGAACAGGAAAATGAGGCTTATAACAGGCAGTTAATAGTAATAAATAAACATATCACACATAAAACAGCCAAACAGTGGGATTATTCTGCCATGCAAGTCAAATGAAACAAATTAACTTCTTATTCTTAACTCCTTATATGCTTTCTATGTGAACAAGTTCTCACTTTTCCCCTTTATTACAGTTTCGGCATGTATTTTTATTTTTTACTGTTTATTTTCATAACCTGTGCACCTTTACAGTAGGTAGAAAAAAACACACAGCTATTCTCATAACTGATCTGTCTATTTGTGCTGTTTTTCTGGAAATGTCTGAATCTTAAGTACACACATACACATTCAGAATAAAAATCAGTGGATGATAGCTCACGAATCAAGGTAATGGCAACAGCAGTAGTGATAATGGGTTAAGAGGCATAGATTATGACGATATCAATTTATAAAAGTTCTCCAAAAGGTCAGATGAGAAAGCTTTGGCAACACAGAGAGAGAAATGATGTTTACCTGATGTTTACCTACTACTCATCTATTTTACTCTCACACATACACTACCGTTCAAAAGTTTGTTTTTAAATGTGCTCTTATGCTCATCAAGGCTGCATTCATTTGATCAAAAAAACAGTAATATTGTGAAATATTATTACAATTTAACTGTATTCTATTTTAATATATTTCATTCTGTAATTAAAAAGTAATTCATGGTCAAACCTGAGTTTTCAGCAGTCATCAAAAGTTTAATTTGAGCAGCAGAACAGCATTATTACACTTATTTCTGAAGGATCATGTGACTCATTTTTTCTAAGCATTAATTTGACTTTAAAAAATACAGTAAAAACAGTAATATTGTAAAATATTATTACAATGCAAAATAACTGTTTTCTATTTGAAGATGTAATTTATTCTTGTGATTTTCAGCATCATTACTTCAGTGTGACATGATCCTTCAGAAATTATTTTAATATGCCGATTCGGTGCTCAAGAAACTTCAAGAAAAGTCTCTCTTAATGTTTTTGTGGTTAAATGCTTAAAAATGTGAAATCTTTCAAAACATTATGAATGTCTGACACTGTCACTATTGATCGAATTAATGCATCCTTGATGAATAAAAGTATTGTTTTCTTTAAAAAAAAAAAAAAAAAAGAATTCTGACCTCAAACTTTTAAACAGTATTGTACTCCTCTTCCCATGAGCACTCTCTCTCGTTTTTCATCATTTCATCACTCTCATGTTTTTCTTCCTGGCCTCTCCCACTTATTCTTAGTCCGTTTTTTTTCTTCTGCTCTCTCTGTGCATTCATGTATGAATGTCTGCGTGTCTGCAGAACATTTAAATAATGCAGGAGATTCTGGAAGGGTGGGAACGAGAGAGAGAGAGAGAATCTGAAATGTGCTCATTCTGGTAGAGGAGAAAGGAGAGCAGATGTGTGTATTACTGTTACACCAAGGTGCAAAATGACTAAACGTAGAGACCTCGAGATTGAAGCGAGAAGGATGTGGAAAATGGGCAGAGCTCATGATTGTGTTTTCTTCATTCACTCATTCATTTTCTCGTTCGTAGCAGGTTGATCGGCTCAAGAGAAGAAATACACTAGATAAGGAAAGATAAAAGGAAGAGTGAGATGAAGGTCCACTGCAAAATGTGTTTCTTTCCCTCATACTGCACTGCTGCACTCAACTGCCCTTAATGAATAATTCACTGTAATGAGTGTAATGATGAATTATTGAGCTTGTGCGGTGCTGGTCCAGTCTGGCCTCTAAACACACAAACTCACATAGATGGCTGGTCTGAGCACCAACACCGATGCCTTTTGAAATATGACTTTAAAATATCCATACAAATGTAGAAATATAATCAGAATTTCAGATCAAAGAATTACAAATGGTTTCGTTTTTAATAACAGGTACTTGTATCTTTATAATTATTTTATAATAATATCTAATTGCGTTTGTAGCAATTCTAACTAACTGACATGTAACCTAGTGTAATTAGATAATAGGAGATAATGGCAAAGTTGTCTGATGATAATGTGCTCTGAATGTAACAACAAACACTTCGAAGGAGCCGTTCAAATGATTCAAAACTCACAGAAAATGATTCCAACGAAGATGACTCCAATGACACCCATAATAATCATCATCTGAGGGAGGAAAAAAGATAAAAATTGTTAAAATCACAATTTATCACTCAATCTACATTACAAGAAGGAAGTCAGCGAGCAAAACATAAATTATCCAACATCCTAAGTATTAGGAATCATCATATTATTCAAGAATATGCTAAGAAAAAATTCAAAATTTAAGTAAAGAAAAATAACAAAACATACTGTATATTATATATATATATATATATATATATATATATATATATATAAAAACTCTATGGGATTATATATATATATATATATATATATATATATAAAAACTCTATGGGATTATGGAATTTGCTCATTTTATCAGATGCCTGGCTAAAATGATAAGTCTGATCTGTTTATAAATGTAATCATAAAAAAATCAAGTGGGAGTATGAGCAAAAATAATGGTAATATTGGGCACTTTTTGCATTTAAATTGGCTTATTCTTACTGGTGACATTGAAAATGATGCATGAGTTTTTTTCCGAGGATATCGGTTAATTTTTTGTCATTTTGACAGAGTCTGCCTGCATATTTTAGTCATATTTGGTCACTCTCTTTAATGTATTTTCTTTCATGAAAGCTGATCTATTTATATATTATTTTTTCATCATTAAATGTTGGCTTGCATGCAAGGTCTGCCAATTCCAGACTTATTACAGATTTAAATGGTATGGTAAATATGTTAACTATATGTGTAAACAGAGACACCTATTGGTAGATGAAAGCGTGATTAATAAGTATATAAATATTTAACACAAATGAACATGCATGGGATGCAGGTGTGCAGAACTTTTTGGAAAACAAGTCCTCGAATTTGTTTAAATCAAGTGGGAGTATGAGCAAAAATAATGGTAATGCACCAATTACAAAACACTGCAGATGTTAGATGTCTCCCTAATCAAACACACCTGATTCAACTCATCAGCTCATTAGCAAAGACCCCAATATCAGAGAGACATCAAAAACATGCAGTCAGTGTTGCCAGATTGGGCAGGTTCCCACCCAGTTGGCTGGTTTTGAATTTAATTGTGAGGGTAAAGATTGGTTTGGGCAGTTGGACAAAATTTGGGCTGGTTGGGGGTCAGTTTGGAAGTTTAAACTGTGTAGGCTAATTGGTTAACAAACAAAATCCAAGTGTGCATACACTGCATCCAATCCATTGCTAAACACACCCGCACACTTTAGAGTTGACTGGTGCTGATGTTGCCTGCCACACTTTTAGCCAGTCATTAGGAATCAGCAGACAGACATCATGATTCACGAGTGATGGTTTTTTAGTGCGATAACGAAGCATATTTTTAATGTATAGCTGTATATTCAAGCAATCACAATGCCAGAGTGGCCTAAATATAAGTTACATGGTAAAGAGTGAGAGGACTGACTCAACTCTCAAAACGTGAATTACACCTATGGAGGGAGATGACATGAAGGCTCTAATATTATTGTAACTCTGAAATCGGAGCACAGGTGAATAATTTAATCAAAATTAATGTATTATGATCCTTTTGATCTTTTAAATGGTCCAGATTGGTCTCCTTGAAAGCTGCAAACATCTTTATTATGTTCTACAGTATGTACTTCACCAAAGACTTCTAGTTCCGTCTGAAGTTAAAGGAACACACATTATTGTTGTTATTTTTTTTTTATTATTGTTGGATTATCGTACAGTGTGTATCAATGAATGACACAGTTTTGACTGTCAAGGTGTGTGAAATACCTGCAAATTATGTTGTTTATTCCGATCACTTATATCGGCCGCTTTTTACCTTTAAATTGGCTTTTTCTGAGTGTTGACATTGAAAATGCTGCATGCGTTTCTTCGAGGGTATCGATTAATTTCTTGATTGCCATTTTGACAGAGTCTGCCTGCATATTTTAGTCATATTTGGTCACTATCTTTAATGTATTTTCCCTGATTTGTTTTCCATTTTCCTGGGAAACTGATCTATTTTTATATTATTTTGTCATTATTATTTTGTTTTAAGGAGTTAAAAATGGTTCTTATCAACCTTGACTGACATGGCAATAATATTCTATCACATTATTTTGACAATCTTTTTTTGTTGGAGTGGGTGGTTTTTGGTGAGCTTTTGGGCTAGTAATTGTCTATCCAATCTAAAACCACTGACTTAGATCATTTTTGACAGCCCACTTTTTCATCTCATAGCACATTTTAAAAAAGCAGTCTTAAGAAATCCTTAATCTTAAAAACATCCTTTACAAGGCAGCTCACTTGACAGATCACTAGTGCCATAATAACAAAAATCATACTGGTATTTTTATCCAGCACACAGTACACAAAAAGCTGTGCTGATATTTCCCATGTTTCTCTGCAACTAGGTGATTATCAAAACCCAGAGGCTCCAGTTTACACTAATTAACTAATTAACACTTGCAGCTGTACAGAACAAAATCACTGAGCATAGCATGAGCAATAAGCACTGACCTATTTACTCCTGCATGTTAGTTCATTCACACTATATAGGGCTCTGAGTACATAAGGGTTATTTTAGTATTACTTATATACTTTTATAGCATGTTTTTCAGTTTATTTTGTTATGTGCTTTTATTTTTCTATATAGCTTTATTTTCATTTCAGTTTTAGTATTTAGTACATCAACTTAAGCTTATTACAGCTAGTTTTTAAGTGTAAGCTTTCATCTAATATTTAGATTTACAATTCATTTTGTTTTAGCATTATTATTTTTTTACAACAATGGAGTATATCATAATTTCCTGTTAAATTTGGTATTTAAATTTTTTGACTGTAAATCCCCTCACTTCATTATTAATTGAAATGATGGAGTAATAAGTAATATCCTGTATGAGCGCTGAGCTGATTTCATGCAGTCACAATGATTCACCTTGCAATTCTTCCACCAGTATTTGTTCTTCAGTTTGGCAGCACAGCTTTCGAACTGTGACGCCCCGGCCTGTAGAGCATCGGCCCTGTCGTCCAGCTCAGAGAGCTTCTGGTCTCTCTCCAGAACCTTATCCACATTCACACGCATGATATCCACCACCTGCAGACCACAACCACAGAAAGACACGAGACAAGAAAGAACGACACTCAATACTTGTGTTGCAATAGCATTGATTTGTATTTTGGTTATTCGAAATGCTGTATGAGTAAAACTGCACAACCCATTTACATGCTGTCCTGTGCATATATAATGCTTTCATTTTTTGGTCTATGAACTCTTTACACACAAACACACTCACCTCCTCCACTTGTGCTTGTGTCTGCTGCAGTCGGCGGTTGCTGGTGGTGTTTGGAGGCGGAGCAGGAGGACCAGCTCCTCCAGGAGCACCTGCTGGGTTGGCATCATCTGCAGCAGACCTGAACATCCAAAGAGGACCATGACACATTAAAAAAAAGTTGCTGACTCGTGCACAAGTTATGGTTTGATGTTCCAGTAACAGTGTGTCAAACACAGAGTTTGGCTTCCAAAAAAAAAAAGAGAGACTGTAAAGACTGTAAAAATGCTACAGTAAAAACCTATTAATTGGTTAACGGTAAGTTCCTCTACTACATACGGTGAAAAACTGGAGAAGTGAAGAAAGAATGTATAATTTACAGTGAAAACCCATAAATTGACATTCCTAGAATTCCCTGCGTTTACATTTCACGTTTTTTTGTTGTTGAAATAACTATGCTTCTTAGTTTTTTTTTTTCTTTTCAGTTTTGTACATTAGGGTTGTATGTTACATCTAATGTTGTTAAATGAATGTTTATTGCATTATTTCAGTTTCATGTGTGTTACCATGATGGTGTTTAGGGTTTATGTGAATGACACTGTGTACTTTCTATATTTCCTTCTCAGCTTGTGCAAGAGCTGAGTTTTGGTTCATTATATGACTCTCTCATCACCGCCTGCTTTTGGTGGTTATCAGTGTATTACAAAGGTAGCAAACAGCAGTTAGGTTAATGAAATACGGTTTTAAAATGTAAATTAAAGTTAAATCTGTAAAACCTAAAATGTTGCCACCATATTTTTTAACAATGAGTTTAACTACAATATTAATTATTAATTACTTCTATTTTTATTTATTTTGTCTAAATTAATGGTCGACCAATCTGGGCTTTTCACTGTCCCATACCAATCATGTACACATGTATATATGATATGAGGTTCATAATTTAAAAAAAAAAAATATATATATATATATATATATATATATATATATATATATATATATATATATATATATATATATATATATTATTTTATACATTTAAAAAAAAATCCTTATTAGCCTTTATAATACCAAGGAGGTCTAGTCTGGTCTTTGTCTATCAAAAATGTAAAATGATATAAATTGAATCATGACAGTCATTGATAAGAGACACCTCACTGTAGCCTAATCATATAATCTTGTACACCTGCATGACAACAAATCCCCAACACATCAAAACAAATTTAAGATAGCCTGCATTCTTGGGAAATTAAGCATAACTGTTTACAAAGTTACTGTATGTAAGGATAAAAAAGCACAAGTTAATTGATTTCATAGGCCTCTAATTGTAACAAAAAAGCATAATATAAAGTCTGCGCAAATACTTACATTCTCGAGCAGCTGTTTCAGAGTGCCTCACTGAAGGGAGAAAGGTCAAAAGGTGATACAATTAAAATCTAAATCGCGAAGAAAAGGTAGAGACGATCAAATTAGCATGAAGAGACTGGTGAGAGTGATCAGTGAGAGTGGCGCATTATCGCAGCACGCGCTGGACAGTGAGAGCGGTCGCGTGCTCAGACTCACGAGCGCGTGTGTAAATGTTAAATTTCGCCTTGAGGGAACTCCAGTAACGGATTTATGATGACCGGTTTCCACTCTAAAACGTTGAAAATGTTGACATTAATCAGAGAAACTTCACATATAGAATGCAGCGCGGGGTAATTGTGTGTTGTCGCCGGATTCTTCAGTCTTGTTGCGTTGGTTTGTATGTTAGTGCAGTGGATGTGCGCGCGCTGCGCTCCTGCACTGCGTCGCTGCTGTAGCTGAACTCATGAGGAGGAAGAGGAGGAGGATGCGCAGCGTGTTTTGACAGCCCCATCCCCTCTCTCTCTGTACTGCGGTACATCAGTGAGTTCAGAGTGCTGACTCCGCTTGTTCTCTCTTTCTTCTCTGTGAGAACTGGGTTCTCCGCACACACCGCATGCTGTTTTCCTCATGACCTGCAGAGGCAAGTATGGGTCTCATCGTCCATCAAAACATCAGCATCAACGCACTTCACCCATTTTGGGCTTCCAAAAGCTGTTAAGTACTGTTTTAAAGAAAAATGCCGCATAATATTTAGAACATAATAATGATCAGTTAGCTACAGATAAAATGTAGCACCAAATCTGTTTTATACAACAGTAATGTGTGACATGGGGAATGCGAAGAAACCCAGAACAAAATCATTGTTCATTTAAACATGCTTTAGTCCTATCTATCCATCAATCAATCAATCTATCTATCTATCTACAGATATACAGTATATAAACATATTTAAAAATATGTTTCGTTTTGGACCTGGGTATATAGAGTACCATTAGGAGTAAAAAATACTTTGTGTTAAATTATCTATTAAGTTAAATAAAAAAATTATTTTAAAAAAACGTATATATTTAGCATTTTCCTCATATTTCACACTTTGGGACTGAATTTTGCTGATTTAGTTTTTCATCTGAATGTTTATGCAGGTCAAATTAATTTTTGTTTAAAAACTTTTCATGGTAATATTTATGCTGTTCTGATTAGAATTAAATATGTAGGTTAAACAATTTCAACTGTTTTTGAGCAATTATGAGTTATAAAGTCAAAGGAATGTAATAATTGAATATTTTCTCAATTTTAAATCAAAAAGGGCAAATGCAGTTTAAAAAAATAAATAAAAAACGTAATAACATGCTATACTTCAGATTCCCTTAACCATAACAAAGCCCTTTATTACAAAAGGAACTGAAAATAGTGATACAAAATCGACAAAGAAACCTTTACAAGAAGTTATCCAAAAACCACAAGGAAAATTATAGTTGGGTGGCATGAAATAACTAGCAAATAAACACTGAAGTGAGCACTACTATTTGAAGTAGCATGGTCTGACTTTTTTTCTTTTCTTTTTTTTGCTTCACCAAATGTTACAGATCAGATGTTACTTAAAAGGAAGAAATGAAGATGCTCATTCACAATTACATGTAAGAAGTATTTTTTGAGTTTTCTTTGTGGTTAGTCTGTTCTGTCCTCCTCTAACATTTGTTAGGAAACTCGTTAAATCATTAATTCTTGCTTTTTTAATCATACATGAATTCGGTGTTCATCTCTATTCATCATCCAGTTGGAAACCTTTCATCAGTTTTATTTGTCTTTGTCCTCCATCCAGATGCTTCTTATTCCTCTATTTCTTGTCATCATCTTTCTTGCCCTCGGGTGGTTTTGTTCTGTTCTGGGATGCCAGAGAGCCCATGGCATTACGGATGGCTTCGTTGTTGGGGTCGACACCAGGAAGGTTCTCCAGCACACTCTGCAAAAACTCTGGATCCTGCATCACATCATAATCCTCCTCATCCTCCTACAAAACACACAAACAGAGTTTAAACTGGCACTTTTATGCCCTTGACGTGGGCATAGTTGTATGTGATTATAAATTAACCACTTGACAAATTAAAGGCAGTACCTAATTATTATAGTATGGCAAGATCTCATACAGCATTTCATTTAGACAGAAAGACTAAAACACAACTTTCCAAAAACTGCCTTGCAACCACTGGTATTTCCTTCTGTACATGCAAATCTAATTACATGTAATGTTCCAGCGTTTCTGTTTTATGTGGTTTTGACTGGCTGGATCAAGTTTCACAATAGCTTCTGAATAATGGGTATAAAAAAATATGTAGCTGCTTTTGATTATTCCCACAACTTGACTGTGTTCGGTCTTGAATTCTGATCTCTTCTTTAAAAGTAGAGAGCTGGGAAACACCTTAGGAGCTTCACTGTCTGCTGCTGCACCAGTGTCCACATCCATGGCCTCTGAACCACCAAACTCTGTGCACAAAAACATTTGTTGTAAAAGAAATAAGTCAAAAGGGAAGAAAATGAAGAATGAGAATTTATGAAGAGTAGAGAGGCAGACCTCCTCCTTGCATGGACATCTGTAGGGCGTATGCGATCTGTTCATCCTCCGTCATGCGGCTGAAATCAGGCAGAGCAGGAGCCGTCGACATCTTCAGCAGAGCATTTTCAGCAGACTCTAACAGAAGCACAGAAGACATGAACCCATGAAACATTGACAATAATGATAATAACAAGAAATGTTTCTTGAGCAAATCAGCATATGAGAATGATTTCTTAAGAAACGCATGACACTGAAGACTGCAGTAATGATGCTGAAAATTCAGCTTTGCAGCACAGGAATAAACTATTTTAAAATCGTTATTTTAAATGTTAATATTTCACAATATTATTGATTTTACTGTATTTTTGATCAAATAAGTGCAGCCTTGGTGAACATACAGTGGGGGTAAAAAATTATTTGATCCCCTGCTGATTTTGTATGTTTGCCCACTGACAAAGAAATGATCAGTCTATAATTTTAATGGTAGGTTTATTTGAACAGTGAGACAGAATAACAAAAAAATCCAGAAAAACTAATTTAAAAAAAGTTACAAATTGATTTGCATATTAATGAGTGAAATAAGTATTTGACCCCTTCGCAAAACATGACTTAGTACTTGGTGGCAAAACCCTTGTTGGCAATCACAGAGGTCAGATGTTTCTTGTAGTTAGCCACCAGGTTTGCACACATCTCAGGAGGGATTTTGTCCCGCTCCTCTTTGCAGATCCTCTCCAAGCCATTAAGGTTTCGAGGCTGACGTTTGGTAACTCGAACCTTCAGCTCCCTCCACAGATTTTCTATGGGATTAAGGTCTGGAGACTGGCTAGACCACTCCAGGACCTTAATGTGCTTCTTCTTGAGCCACTCCTTTGTTGCCTTGGCCGTGTGTTTTGGGCCATTGTCATGCTGGAATACCCATCCACGACCCATTTTCAATGCCCTGGCTTCAGTGCCCTGGCCCTGACGGTACATGGCCCTGTCCATCGTCCCTTTGATGCAGTGCAGTTTTCCTGTTCTCTTAGCAGAAAAACACCCCCAAAGCATAATGTTTCCACCTCCATGTTTGACGGTGGGGATGGTATTCTTAGGGTCATAGGCAGCATTCCTCTTCCTCCAAACACGGCGAGTTGATGCCAAAGAGCTCGATTTTGGTTTCATCTGACCACAACACTTTCACCCAGTTCTCCTCTGAATCAAACTTCAGACGGGCTGTACATGTGCTTTCTTGAGCAGGGGGACCTTGCGGGCGCTGCAGGATTTCAGTACTTCACAGCGTAGTGTGTTACCAATTGTTTTCTTGGTGACTATGGTCCCAGCTGCCTTGAGATCATTGACAAGATCCTCCCGTGTAGTTCTGGGCTGATTCCTCACTGTTCTCGTGATCATTGAAACTCCACGAGGTGAGATCTTGCATGGAGCGCCAGTCCGAGGGAGATTGACAGTTATTTTGTGTTTTTTCCATTTGCGAATAATCACACCAACTGTTGTCACCTTCTCACCAAGCTGCTTGGCGAAGATCTTGTAGCCCATTCCAGCCTTGTGTAAGTGTATAATCTTGTCCCTGACATCCTTGTACAGCTCTTTGGTTTTGGCCATGGTGGAGAGTTTGGAATCTGATTGATTGATTGCTTCTGTGGACAGGTGTCTTTTATACAGGTAACAAACTGAGATTAGGAGCACTCCCTTTAAGAGAATGCTCATAATCTCAGCTCGTTACCTGTATAAAAGACACCTGGAAGCAGAAATCTTGCTGATTGATAGGGGATCAAATACTTATTTCACTCATTAAAATGCAAATCAATTTATAACTTTTTTTTAAATGCGTTTTTCTGGATTTTTTTGTTGTTATTCTGTCTCTCACTGTTAAAATAAACCTACCATTAAAATTATTGACTGATTATTTCTTTGTCAGTGGGCAAACGTACAAAATCAGCAGGGGATCAAATAATAAATTTTTCCCCACTTTAAGAAATTTCTTTCAATCCCAAAATTCTTAACTATAGTGTATATCAATCCACAAACTCCCAGCTGCTTTAAGGAACCCTAGTCGAGGTGTCCAGAAAACCCATCTAAAAACTCTTACCATCTGCAGTGGGTGATGAGACTCCAGCCTCTGCAGCTGAAGCCACTGCTGCCCGGCGAGCCTCCTCCTCCTGCCTCTGTCTCTGCTCCTCCATCGACACACGCAGAGCCTGGAAAAGAGACATGTGAAGAACAGAGATATTTAATGTGGAAAATCTCTAGCCGAGAAGTTTGTCCTATACAACCTGTGTGCTACTCACCAGAGCGAGCTCAGGGTCTGCGCTGGGATCCACTCCAAACTCAAAGTCACTGGCACCCAGGCCCATAATGGTGCCACCCTCACCAGCCATGATAGGAGAGGACAGAAGAGCATCTGCCAGGCTCGGGCCAGGAGGCACCGTTACCAGGTGAGAGCCTACGCCCTCTTTTCCATTTAGGGTGTTCACAAACACGGTCAGCTTATCCGTGTTGACCTCCTATAATGCAAAAGGGAAAAACGAAATGTAAAATGACATGGAAGATGAGAAGTAACGACATTCCCTCAGAATATATGTTTACCTCTTCTCCAAAGTTAATGATGTCAACATTGACTTTTTCCTTCTTCAAACGTTTTGCCATCTTCACCAACTGAGTGAGACAGGTTGGAGGCACAAATGAGCAGGTGAATAACATATTGTATTGGCTTTCTGTAAATATGGTGCAACTTTTACACCAAGATACATTAAGACAAAAATAACTTGCATCTTTCTCCTGGTCCTCCACAGGACTTCCCACAAAGGCAATGATCCTCATCTTATGGTTCTTTCCCTGTCTGTGTTTCAATGCCAGCTGTGAAACAGAAGGAGCAAAGAGAATGGGAAGCATAACTAAATATTATACAATAATATAAATGATATGAAATTTTGAAAAATAAAAAATAAATGGTGGTACACTAACCATTAAAAAGTATGATTTTAAAAAAGAAAGAAATTTATCCTTTTATTCAGCAAGGACACAATAAATTAATCAAAAGTGACAGATGGAATAATTGGAATTAGAGAGTGTATATATGTTATATATATACACAGCAAGCAAGACAATAAATTAAACCTTAAATTTTAAAATATAAAAACTGAAATATGCTCACTTCTCTAAAAACATTTCTCACACACACACACACACGTCTGGTCAGCTATCCTTGTAGGGACTCTCCATAGGCGTAATCGTTTTTATACTGTACAAACCATATTTTCTATCGCCCTACACCTAAACCTACCCCTAACAGGAAACTTTGTGCATTTTTACTTTCTCAAAAATACTCATTCTGTATGATTTATAAGCTTTTGTACCCATGGGGACCTCAATTTAGGTCCCTACTATGACACGAGTGTGTATTCAGGTTTAAGTCCCCACCAGGATATATAAATCTGTGTACACACACACACAGACACACTTTAAATTTTATTATTTTCAATCTTTTGAAATAAGTCAAATGCCATATGTAAATATACTGCAATACTTCAACTTAAAATTCCCTCACTAGTCCAAAAATGAAGTTGTCAAAATAACTCTCCGAGGTTTAATTTATTACCATTTCACATTCAAATAGGTCATAGCAAAATATGTCTAGATGATATAAGGCTGAAAATTTACAGTAGCAAAAATTAAAACATAAGGCTCAGGCAGAGGGCAGAAAATTGGTCATGTTTTGTAAATGATAAATTGTGGACTTTATGGACGAAAAAAATAAACGTATGCATACAAAGCAAATATTAAGAAATCAATACATTCAAGATAATTAAATAAAATAAATAAGTAAAAATTATGATCCAACTGACTCACATGTGCTACTCTGATGCCAGTACAGAAGCTGATGACTCCTATGGGCTGAACAGCGTGAAGCTTTGACAGGATCCTGCCCGTGTCAGGGGTCAGCGTGGTCAGGACCTCACAGTTACTAAAACACACACACACACACACACAGAGGATCTCCTGTATAAAAGATTTTGTTACATTTGTACCTGTTAATAAAACAAACAGGCTAAATAAAATCTCCATCCTACTTGGCCAGAGTGATGAGCCCCACGTTGTTTTCTGGGTTACTCCGAGTTTTTGAATGACAGATGATGTTGACAGCGTCTTGCTGGGCCTGAAGTCTGGTAGGTAAGAAGTCTCCATTGCGCATATACTCACTGTTGTCCACACTAGAAATAATAAACATACACTGTGATGTCCGGTCAACAATACTGTCAAATATGAAACTGCAAATGAAACCCAATTCTCCACGTAAGTGTTCTATTGAATATTTAAACATAAAACTTAACAGTTAAAAAAAAGATTGAGAAAGCCATCAAGAATAAACAGTTTTAGTACACAAACTGCAAGTACAAAGGGTTTTAAATCCTGTCTTGACAGTTTTTTTATACAAAAACCTAGATTATCACAAACGAATTGGACCAAACCCATTTATGATTTAAACCGAAAGGGATTTCATAAAATGACAACTCAAACAACCTGATAATCGCAACTTTAAGCTTTCTAACGTGTTCTCTCATAACATGTCAACACAAAGAAGCTGTTTTACAGGATCAATGCTCCATCATGACTAAGGAAAACTGCACAACTCTCCTTTTGCTCAACGCGACCTTTCTCTCACCTCCAATAAACATAATTTCCCGCATAATTGAATCGTAATTCAAATAAATCACGTTTATCAAACTATATCTGATGTTTGAAGAATATAAAGTATTTTTTCTTACCAAACCATAGTACTTTCAAGCACCATCTTGAAAATTCTCTGTCGCACTACGTGACGTAAGCACGTAAGTGAACGACTATTGGTTAAAGTAGAACGCTAGGAATTATGGGAAACGTAGTTTATGATGTCTAGTTCAAAACTAATTTTCTATTTCATTCTTAACTAACTTTGGTAAAACCTGTATTCATTTCAGTGTATGTTTGCTTGTGAGTTTATTTTGATTCTGAATGAGGAAGAAAAATCACAAATACGTTGGGAAAACAATGGTTTGGAAAATATTTTATTCTTTTTAAATCAGAAAGACAATGTGAAAAAACAGCATCACCACATCACTGAAAGATGGTAGGAGAAACAGGCTGCAAACACCGCACAAGAAAAAGGCATTTCCGTGACTTGCTTATTTACACATTATATACACGTTTTATACAGGCCCGGTAAAAATATAGACCTCAAAGCACTTACGGTTGTCAGTCATTATTTCTGACACCGCCACACATTCACATGTAGAAAAGCTGAGGAAGAGCTTTCACAGATTTATAATGAATAGGAATATTAACCATGGACATACCCTAAACACATAAAATACAAAAATGCTTTATATTGTCGACAACTTCCCTCCGACCCGAAATAAAATACATACTACTTAGATCACAGAAACTGCTTTCTGCCAGATTACATAATACATACAATCATCTACGGTACATAGAGAATTCAAAATCCATACAGGTCCACAAAGTAAAAAAAAAGAAGAGAAGAGAAACAAGACATTTCTTAATAAATACAATCACTGAAATACATTGGCAGAAACGTTCATATTGCAGTAGGTTGGTTGTCTTGTTTAGTGTCCAAGTTGCCAGCATTTAATCCGGTGTGCACTGTGCACGACTGATGTGTCTGTTGTGCAAATATCTGTTTCACTGTATTAATACAAACACTGGACAAAGCATATGAAAAATAGCTGTCTTTGTTTGACTGATCACATTGCATTCTCAGTTTTACTTTCATCTTCATTACATTTTTGGGAAGTTAAAGTCAAGATGTTAAGATTTTTTAGTGTGATTTAGAGGAGCGGAACATCATTCTACACATAACAACACATTAATTAATCAGTACTGAGTGTTGGTCAATGAAAGGCAGTGATTGTTGTGTCTTGTAACCATAAACAGATTAATAAATAATAAAAAACCCCACAGAGAAGCAGAAATGAGAGTGAGGCCTAAATTGTGAAGAGTAAATAATAATAATAAAAAAACCATATAAACTTCAAAGCTTGAGCTTCCAGAAAACTACCCCACAGGCCAACTGTGAAATTAAGCCACTGAGAGCTGATCAAAGATCAGTTTCTGAGTTATGGATTTTAGAACCTCCAATCAGGCATTACACAGAGCAAATAAAAGCACCACGTTGGAAAGTGAAATGAATACGAACATTGTTTGCAAGGTTTTATAAAAGTAACATCATTATAGACCCAGTAACTTTGAACAGAGAGGGGATAAAAATTTGATTATAAAATGTAAAAATGTAAATCAAGGCATTGTGACACAAAAAAGAAAATATGCCTGTAAAATAGCAAATTGCATATATTTGATTTCAAAATCAGTGCCACTTTCAAATTACAAACTAAGTTTAGATCTAGTTTTTAGTGATTTTAGCATGTTGTGGGGTAGATCATTCAGTTTTGTGCAGCATTAAGGTGCATTATCAAAATGTTCTGTAACATGATTAAACGTGTAACATCTGACAAAGACTTGAAAAAGGTCGCTGAAATGCTTCAAATGCAAAAAACAAAATGAAACTTAAAAATACCCACTAACCCAAACCCTATAACTTCTGTCCACAGGTACACATTTTTTCCAAACATGTAAAAATATCAAAACATCTTGAATATGCATAAATACGGCATCCACTGTGAAGCTGTATAGAAAAGTTCTTCAATGCAGTCTTGTGAAAGACTGTCAGAGTACTTCCTTTGCATATTCTATCTGCATTTTCTTCAGGTCTGCAAAAGCAAATCCTCTGCAAAAGATCACTTCGGTCCCAAACCTGCACGATTTTAAGAGCTGCGGTTCACCGACTGCTCTTAACACAATACAACACTGTTCAAGACTACAGTCAGCCCTTCCTCTAAATACTTCAAGACTGCGATATCAATCTCAGATCTGTGTGCAACTCAGGTATCCAAGCCTGACTTCAGCTCAGACTATTGTTTGAGTAACAGCCAAAGAGAAACTGTAAGTAATGCCTGTCTTAACGATAGATCCATTAAAGCCCATTTCCTCTGTTAAACATTATGAGCCAAATGGAAGCGATAAAAGAAAGGCAGCTTCATCGAGAGCTTTTATTGAGCTAAGGCTCTTCGGTTTTCTTTCCAGCTCCTCTATAAACTAAAGTGTTCACATGTGCCCTGGTATAGCCCCTTAGTGTCTATTTCTTTCTTTCTTTTTCCACTTAGATTATTTAATCTCAGGGTGAGTCTAAAAGTACAAATGTACCAAAGAACATTTACGCGGTTAAAAAGGATTTTAAGTCCTGTCAGTTGGAAATTTTGCATCTATCGACAGTACAAACAGTTAGAAGAATATAAATTCAGCTTACATTTCTTAAATTCAAATTCAGCTTAAGTCTTGTCTACACACTACATTGTGTATAATGCTAGAAAATGCTTAGGTTTTATGAAAGGGCCGGTAAACATGCATAGTGTGACAAATTCATCTGTAGCAGGTAGATCTGAAATGATTTTTCATGAGCATTTCGATGTTGGTCCAAGTGATTGGAGGCCATTCTGTATCCAGCAGAAATGAGTGTTTTTATACCAACGCGTTGCCTTCAATAGCTGCATTAAGGCAGATGACTGGAAGACGTTATGGAACATCAATCATTCAGACTGCTCGTTAATATGTTAGTGAAAAGACAACAGCTGCTGTGTCAGAAGAGCACATTAGTAGCGTTTTAAAACGTACAGGAACACAGAATGAATATTTACAGAACTATATACACATAAACAGTACACAATTATTAGGGGGCCCTTGGCATGGCAGCAATATGTGCATTGAAAAGAGAGAATATGGCATGCAAGCAGGTCCGTCCATTTCTCAGCCTTGACAGTTGATTGGTCCAGTATGGAGGAGAATGGGCAGTGGAGGAAAAAATAAAATGCAAAAGACAGATGCATAGAGATTCAAAGGCAAACCAAGCATCTGAATTAAATAAGAGAAAAATCTGAATCTACTTAGTGGCACCTCAAAGAAGGCAACTGTAAAGCAACTAACCATGAAATACGGGATATTTTGAATATACAAAGCTATTTTATCTGTAACATTCAAATGCATTTACTTTTTACAAAGTGGGAATCATTTTTGGTCATTTCACCCCCACCCCATATTTTTGTTGCTCTTAGGGCGCATGCTGTCTTAAACACAGAAAGAGCTGGAAAACTCACCAATGAGATGCTCTCATCAGATTTACTCAAAAAAAAAAAAAAGTCATAAAAAAATTAACCTTCATATATGTATATACAGAAGCCACTGAGAAATATAAGTTGTCTGCTTATCTCTGACACACACTCCGACACAGAATAATGCCTTCTGAGATAAGTGTACTGGAGCGCTAGCAGCCATTATTCCGAGTCACGCCAGTTCAGAGAGAATCAAACGGTTTAAAGGCCTATATAAATAAAGATCTATGCTAATAAAGATTTATGCAACATAGCCTCCAACGACACTATAAAGTGGTGCCAACTGTGTAACGTGTTTTTTCCTCCCAGCACTAGCTAGGAAGGGAAAACTAAAGAGTTTGTGCATCCTGCTTGCTCTGTTTTAAATGTTTAAGAGCGAACAAAGGCAGTAAAGTGTGTGACTGAGATACTAACATCACTTTTCTAATAATTTTGTTGTTGAAATTGGTTTTTAGCAGCATTTCCTGTGCAAGAGAAAGAGAAAAAGCCACTAAAACTCGCTCGGTGGCTTTCCTTCATTCTCTCTGTCTCTCTCTCACTCACGTTTAAAACATATTTCATTGTGCTGAAGACCTGAAGTTCTTTCTGAAGCTCCCATTGAGAGAAAATCCCCATCATACCAGCGCTCAGAAGCGCCCTTCATCTCTTTTGAGGTCCCGTGTCCATCTCTTCTCAGCTCTAGTGTCATCAGTCGTCGCTCTGCTCTTACTGGAAAAAAAAGAAAGCGTTTGGGCTTTTTTGGGATCAGAATGAAAATATTTTAGGTACATATGTAAATTTGTTCATTTAAAACTTACAAAACAAATGTCAGTTTCTGGGATGATGTCTTTGAGAGAAACAGCATCTTCGTTACTTAACTGCTCATCTAAGCATTCGGCTCCAGTGCTGAGGAAGAGAGCGAGAGATGAAGAAACGGAACTCTACACATATTTACTTCACCCAGATTTTAGCAATTTGTCATTATATACACACCCTAAAAAAAGTTCTGGGGTTGGTAAGATTTTCATGTTTTTGAAAGAAGTCTCTGATGTTCACAAGGCTGCATTTATTTGATCAAAAATACAGTAAAAACAATAAAACTATTATTGTAATCAAAAACAAACATTTCCATTTTAATATATGTTAATATTGAATTGATGCAAAGCTGAATTTTCAACATCACTCCAGTCTTTAGTGTCACATGATCTTTCAGAAATCATAATATGCTGCTCAAGAAATATTTCTTATTTTTTTCAGGCATCATTAATGAATAGAAAGTTACAGCAGCATTTATTTGAAATAGGATTCTTTTTTAACACTGTGAATTGTTCTGATCAATTTAATGCATCCTTGCTAAATAATAGTATTCATTTCTTTCAAAAGAATGCCCCTTTAACAGTTTAATCATAAGAGTTGGTGAGATGGAAAGTGTGTGTTTAGTTTTACCTGTGAGGGGCGCTGTTGTCAGGCTCAACGACTGCAGATTTGTGCACCTCCACCCCTACTGACCTGTTAATGAGCAGTCATAATTATACATGGGAAGGTGACGCCATGCCATAACAGGCAAAAAGACTACACAGAAACAGAGAAAAGTGACTGATTAAAAAATGATAAAGAGGATGTGTGGAGGTACCTTTGAGGAGGTGAAGATGACGTCATTCTGTGCTGCCAGGTGAGGAGTTGGGCAAATTTGTTGCGGCAAACTCACCGGAGCTTCCAGCCAAAGGATCAGTTTGTGGAAGCAGGTCCGGTCTGCCCGGCTGCATGCCTGAGAACAGCAATCACACGGGGAGTTATGATTTGATTTATGCTCCAAAGAAAGGACACTATTCACAGTGCATCTGAATCACAGATGAAAGTCATACACAAGAATATTTGAAAACAATGAATCTCTATCAACTCATGAAATAAATTCACAGTGTTTTACAGTGACGTCTATCGTTTAAAATTGTATATAAGGTTCGGATGATTTATTGCAGTATCCCAGCTCTTGTTTAAAGAGTGAAGAAAATTCAAAACCAGAGTTGATGTAAATAGTTTTGGTTGCATTACTCACCACTCTCTCCTTCTGTATCAGTCTGGTTGAGGTGAGTACGGTACACCAGTCTGGCGTCAGCGACTGTCTGTCCACCGGGAGCAGAAGCAGAGCTTCCCATTGGAAGCCGTCTCACAACACTCGAACAGCCACTTCGACTCTTCTTAGAGGGAGACGATTTTACTGAGAACGAAGAGAGGGATAGGATGAAGACTTTACAAAAATATTAAAAGGTTGGTTAAATAAAGAACGAAAAATGTCATTTACTCACCCTCATGTCGTTTCAAACCCATAAGACTTTTGATCATCTTCAAAACACAAGTAAAGCTATTTTTAATGTCCCTCCATCGAAAGTCCATTCCACCAAAACTTTTAAGGTTCAAAAAGTTCATAAAGACATAAAAGCAAGTCCTCCAAAGTGACACAATCGCTTTATATGACGTACAATTCATTTTGAGTTGTTGATGTGCTCTTTGAATGTGCACTGATCAATGTTTATGTCTGAATAAAAAATAACTATTAAATTAAATCTGTTAATTATATAAAAACAATCGTGGATATGGATCACTTTTTGAAGCTTGAAAGTTTTGGTGGAATATCTGACTCTCTTCCTTTGTGTTTGGAAGATGAACGAATGTCTTTGGATCAACATGAGAGTGTGTAATCGATAACTGAATTTTCATTTTTGGGTGAACTATCCTGAAGTTTTATGAACTTACGTGCTTTCTTAAAAACTGTGTTGCACATGAAACGCTGGAATCGCTCAGCATAGAATCCAGGCCGATGTACAGAGACCGTGTCCTACAACGTAAATGAGATAAATGCTGTTTATCTCATAAGGTAGAAAATAAGTGAAAAATAACTAATGTTTGCTTTAAAGTAACTTACAGGAGCTGATGACTTACCCCATCATGAACCAAGGCCTTCCAAGAATGCTCTATTTTTTTAATAAATCTGAAGGAAGAACAAAAGGAGAGGTATTAATGATGGTCACAAACATGTAAACATGCACACTCAACTGTTGCCTGCGAGTAGTCACCTGTATGACTGTAATATGTCGATGATCCCAATATAAATCAGTATTCTCTCTCCTTTACTGTTGCGTGCAGGGATACCTCCCCATCTACGGACAGAACATGAAATTGGATGTGTTAAATATGGTTACCATATACTGCAGCCAAATGAAGAAAACATACAAGGGGTTATAGGTTAAGAGAAAGATGAAACAGTTGGAAAGTTAAAGCAGACAGAATAGGTATACATAGAAATACTTCGAAAACAGTTGAACTGCATGGTTGCATCGAAAATCAAACAAAAACATAAGTGGGTGAAAAAATAAGATGTTGACTAACTGGTCTTCTGTTTCCAGGGTTCCTTTTCCTTTGGCCTCTCCCTGTATGGACTCCATAGCGGTGCTGTAGAGAGCTTTCTGAGCCTGTGGCCTCCTGTGGTCTGGCGTCACGGCCCCCTCGGACCCCCCGCACTCTACTACCCCTGCTCGCACACGGGATGCCTGATCTGCGTTATGGATCCCCACCAACAGACTGTAGTCCATAATCTTAAAGCTCTGCAGCAGCTGTCAAGTACAGAGATGGATCACATTGGACAAAAGAGCAAAAATCTAAATTCAATATGCATGCATGTATATTTACATATTTGCCCTAAAATGGTTTAAATGGTTATTAATTAATTAATGACACAGGGTGCATCTTTTTAAACTGCTGCAGCCAAATAGATTCAAAATGTTGAATTCAAAAAATAACATACAGTACAAAATCTAGTTTAAAATGATTATTTTCATTTATATGCCCCAATTAAACTATACACAGTAATAAAATGCAACATTTAACTTTTATACATGTTACTAATAAAACAATTTAATACATTAAAAAAGGATGAAGAACAAATAGAGATCACAAAATTGCTCCAAGTGTTTCACATACTATAAGCCATCATCAAAATCACACTACCGTTCAAGAGTTTACAGTAAGAAAGACTGTTTTATTTGAAAGAAATTAAGACTTTTATTCAGCAAGGACACATTAAATCATTCTGCATTTTAAACTAGCATGCAATAACACTCAAACACAAGCATGCATGCTCACCAGGCAGTCCCGCTGGATGGTTTTGGAGAGGGCGTTGTAGTTGTCTGGTTCTAGCTGGATGCCCTCGGGCATATCCTGGATGAAATCCAGATCTTTGCAAGTGGGGACCTTCTTCTCTCTCTCTTTAGGAGAGGCACGCCGCTTGTACGTGGAGCCCTTCAGGTCGTATTTGAGGTGCATAGGCACACTGCGGGGCAACAGGTTATTCATTACAACGATACGGATGTTCTTTCCACCCGACTGCACGCAATACAAGCCGTAAAACTTTGGGAGCAGCGTTCTCTTGTTCTGATTCAGATTCTGAGGAGAAAAGGAGAAAAATTCTGTAATAACACAAATTGGGCCTCAATGGTTGCTACAAGTTGACTTAAAATGTATTGTGTTTCAGATTCAAATTAAACAGAACTCATTCTAGACAGATGCATCTAAAGTACATGCACACGAGTGAGTAAAACTCACCATGAAGTACCCAGGCAGTAGCTTCTGCAGGAACTCTGCCTCTTTGTGCTGCACTGTTTTAATAATGAACTCATCATCGCTTGTCACATAAAATATCGATCCACTCGCTCCAGGGTTGGACAATTCGATCAAAGGATCATTACACAGAGAGTACTGCAGACAGAAAGAAACCACAAAAACACATCAGGGGTGTCCCTTAGGAGAATGAACAAATAAAAATCACATGTTAAATGGATCCATCTTTTTTTTTTTTTTTTGCACTTTTCTCTAGTCTTGAGTGTCACATGACCCTTCAGAAATCATACTAACATGCTGATTTGATGCTCAAGACACATTTCTTATCACAGAAAATGGTTGAGCTGCTAATTTTCGTGTAGAACAGCGTTTTTACTGCCACTTTTGATCAATTTAATGTGTTCTCGCTGAATAAAAGTATTCATTTCTTTAAAAAAATATCTTACTGACTCAAACTTTTAAACATATGTATATATAGAGAAAGTGCACAAAAACGATTAATCCATTTAACCTTCAACATTTTCTGAGCTCAACAATATCAGCAATACACATTGAAATATTATTTAATGTATATTTCATCATACCGTAATCTTTATATAAAGATTTATTATATTTTTATTAGTGCTGTCAAACGATTAATCGCATCCAAAATAAAAGTTTTGTTTACATAATGTGTGTGTACTGTGTACATTTATTATGTATATATAAACACACACATACAGTATATATTGTTAAAATATTTACAGCTTTCCATTGATGTATAGTTTGTTAGGATCGGACAATATTTGGTCGAGATACAACTATTTGAAAATCTGGAATCTGAGGGTGCAAAAAAATCCAAATATTGAGAAAATTGCCTTTAAAGTTGTCCAAATGAAGTTCTTAGCAATGCATATTACCAATCAAAAATTAAGTTTTTATATATTTACGGTAAGAAATTTACAAAATATCTTCATGGAACATGACCTTTACTTAATATCCTAATGATTTTTGGCATGAAATAAAAATGGATAATTTTGACCCATACAATGTATTTTTGGCTATTGCTACAAATATACCCCAGCGACTTAAGACTGGTTTTGTGGTCCAGGGTCACATATATTATGTAAACAAAAACTTTTATTCTAGATGCGATTAATCGTTTGACAGCACTAATTTTTATATAAACTTTTTTAATGGATCAATAAACTTATTGTTTGAGTTTATTCTCAAACCACCAGTTTATAAACTGTCTTTATAATACAGACAGTTCCAGTCCTTGATACTGATTGGTTGAGCTGCATTCGAAGCTGTTGTAAATTACTCTACAAACATACACCTCTTTGTTTCTGTGTCTGTGTGTTGCTCGGCAACCACTTTGTTGCAACCACAACCTTTTCTGAGGAACTACATTTTTTGGCGAAAGAATAATGTTTTTATTAATTTCATTACATTTATTTAGCTTTGCTTTGTTTAGTGAAACCTTGCTACGTATAAGGAATAACCGTTTTATAAAAGCAATAAGCCCTGTAAAGTCATGGTTTACAGTGAATTTATAATAGCTAAGAGGGTTTTAGGCACTCCGCTCCACATTGTGCCTAACAGCGCCCCTTAGCTGTTATAAATTCACTGTAAACCAAGGCTTCTAGGGGCTTATCGCTTTATTATATGAGACCTCAAGATGAGTGTGTTTGTGGTTCAGCTAACCAGATAATCGTCAGGTCGAATGCCAAAGAGTTCTCTGAAATATCGAAGGCGATGGGGGCGTAGGTCTTAAACCTGAAGTCACCGTGGTGATGCGCTGGGGTCAAATTACTTCCTTCACTGCAGGAGGAAAAAACAGAGACAGGGTTATGAGTTTCTGTTTCATTCAAATTGTATTTATTTATATAAACCCTGGCAGGGCAGGCTGCCCATTATTCAGTTTGAAGGTTTGAATGGCCAAAGACTCTGATATGGTTGGCATCTCACTTGGTTTATAGACACAAAGACTTAACAACAGTCAGCACACCAATTTAAATCTATTTAAATGGTCATAAATATTCAAATATATCTATAGAACATGGTTGAGTATTTCTGTGAAATATATACGCAGGTGGGATATGTTTTCGTACACACCTGGGGAAGAAGATGCTCTCCACTACATAGAAGTCCTGCATGAGAACATCTCTCTCTGCTTTCTGACTGAGGCTGCCCACAGTGTGTGTGATACCCAGCTGGATGGCACCTTTGAGGGCGGATGAGGTCGTCTACAGGCAAATAAAGAGTAACACGTGAGAGAATGCGTGAGAAATAAGTGCAAACAGAGAGGACAGATGGGAATCACTAGATATGTATCACAATGGTTGTTTTAAATAACCTACAAATGAGCTGTTATGTAGGTGGTGTGGGAAGATAATGCGTTTATAATAAAACTGTAATTTCCAGTAAAACAAATGCTGGAATGTGTCATTATTAGTGAGTGGGAGATGCATGTTTTCCAGACTAAATCAACAAAAGAAAAAAATACATTTGATGTTTAATTTTAGCACTACAATGTAAATGCCTAGCAAAATACAACATTTTTAAAATCCTAAATGTTCAAGAAATCCTATATAAAAGGCATAATTATACTGTATATCCTAACAACATTGTAAAACAACACAGTCAAGTGCCTGATAATCGCCCTTCATCCTGTATACCACTTCTATGATATTTACATGGTCCTTCTAGCAAAAAAGCCATGTTTTCCACACAATTTATCACTAAAGCGATATTTAATATTTTTGTGTGGATCAATTTAACAATACATAGCAATCCGCAGCAATATTTACCAGATATGTAATATGAAAAATAATAATTTCCTAATTCATCAAATATAAAAAAAGCAATATGAATCACTGAGTCACGGTGATTTAAGCAGACCATTTTGTAGGTTCATGAAAAGGAATCAAACTTATCAACTTTAAAACAGTTTTTGCTACTAAAGTTTAAATAAGAGACAGAAATAGATCGTAACGCTTTTATTATAAGGATGCATCATGAAACTACTCTATATAAAAACTTTCTGTCCAAGAAATGTAATGGGCAAATAGAAAGTATCTTAAAATCACTGTGATATTCATTTTACATCATCATCGACATTTCAGAATGTGTCTTTATAATCTCTTTTTCCTTTCCAGCTCCACCCTTTGGTCTATTCCTCTTTTTCATAGCTCAGTTTCCCTCTTTTGCCCTTCCTTTGTTATCAGATGACACATCTGACCGCAAGCTGACCTTTTTGTAAGTTGTTTCTCCTGTGGGGTCAACTCCTCGGTGACCGATAGTCTTCTTCATACTCTGAGATGATCCCGGCCCCTATTTAGAGAGACAGAGACACAAATGAGTGACAGGGAAAAAAGGGGAACAGAAAAAAACCCATCTGGTTTCATGTTAATAGAGGAGATTCAAGAGGCCTCAACTCCGTCCACGTTTAACTTTGTTTGTCAGGTGTTTCCTTGAGTCAAACACAGTCACACACATTCCTGTCTGTCTGTTCATCCTCTCACTGCCTTGATACATGTGAATCTTCAATTGACAATGAGTGCTGTGTGTGTGTGTGTCTAACTGTGTCAATATTTGCCCTGTTCGAGATCCTTCTCACATGACTGTTTGATCAACACAATAACAGTAAGTCAAGCTTACTTCAGCCTGCAGGGCTCATGTGTTCACATTCCTCTACCAATGTTCAGCAACTAAAATACACTCAGACTTGGATGAAACTGTGGACACCGAGCACTGAGATTTTATAGGTGCTTGGCTAACAGATGAGAAACTGAGATGAGAAAACAAGGGAAGGTGAAAATGTTTGCATGAAGCACTGAACCCCTGAGTGCAGAAACCAGTGGGAACCTGACATCTGTTTAGCAATAAAGCAAGAGACTGTGCTATATTGTACATAAATTCATGACTAATGCGAAATGTTAACCATTCAGAGATCGCTATATTTACTATACACTACAGCATGGCATCAAATGCCTTTTCACTTATAAAATGGTCACTAAACTGGCAAAAATGAACACCAATAATGAATGAACATAAAATTGATGCTAAAGCCGACTACGTTAAGAGCTAACTTTAAAATTAAAATATTTATATAATCTTGCTGCATGCAAAAACAGTGTATAATTGGGTGTAATTCCAGAACAAATAATTATGAGTAAGTTCAAATCATTATTCTAACAAATCATTTACTGAATCTGCCAGAATGGTAACATAATTTACATCTGACTCACTTAGTGAATGGCAAGTCATAACTTTCATTTAGGTCTACCTAGAAATGAAATGAAAACTATTACTGCGAGTTTTTTAACCCTCTACAGAGAAAATTATGAAAATTGTGAGAATTAAATCCATATATTTACTGACTGGTTGCTCATATCACAACTGCACATTTACAGTTTAGAAAACTGTGGCTCTCCAGAACCAGGAAAAAGGGAACTTTGATTTCAAAAACACTGAATGTTAATTATTTCAATGTTTTCATTTAATATATCAAATTTAATTTTGACTATTAGCCAATTAATGAATGAATTCTATCATGCATTTTAGCACAGATGGAGCGTATTAACCATGCAGCGGGAAGACTTATCAGGTGGAAGTTATGATCTCTGATTGTGTATGCGTTTGAATATGTGCTTCCCTTCAAGTTAGGTCATTCTGACACAAATAGATTAATGCCAGTAAATCTAAAAAGAACAGTAACATGATTTAATGGAAAATAAATGTGACGAAATGATGAACGAAACTGCAGTCTCACATTCATAAGTTCAATGAATTACACAAACTGGGTAGTCCAACATGAGATCAGTCTTACCTCCGTCATGGTCATCTTTCGAACTCCGCTGGACCCTTTAAAGGTGGAGGGAGAGGGAGAGAGAGAGAGAGAGAGAGAGAGAGAGAGAGAAGGAAGAACAAAAAACAACAACAACAACAACGTTTTAGAAGTGGGGATGGAAAAAAATATATCACAATTTCTGCTATTACTCTCTTTTTACAGGACATTTTAATATTAATTAGTCGATTTGTCATTCAGGTGGCCTACCCACTAGTCGTTTTTAATTATACACTATGGTTCAAAAGTTTGAAGTCAAATGAAATTAGTTTAAATGAAAATGAAATTAATACTTGAAATAAGCAAAGATGCATTCAATTCATCAAAAGTGACAGTAAAGACTTTTTTGATGCTAGTAAAAATTTCTATTTGAAATATAAGCAGTTCTTTTGAACTTTATATTTATCAAACAATCCTGAAAAAAAAAGATCACGATAACCGAATCATGAATCATTAAATGTTTTCAACATTAATAATAATAATAGGAAATATTCCTCGAGTGCCAAATCAGCATATTAGAATGATTTCTCAATAATCATGTGACACTGAAGACTGAAATAACGGCTGAAGCTTTGCTAACAAATGAATAAATCACATTTTAATATATTAAAATTAAAAACTTATTTTGAATTGTGACAATATTTCACCACATTATTGTTTTTACAGCACTATTTTTTTGAGCAATTAATTGCAGGCTAGATAAAAAATCTTGCCGATCCCAAACTTTTAAATGATAGCGTATGTAGTTTTGTACATCCTGTAATACTGAAAACTAGAAAACATCTCAGGTCTCACATTCAAAATTTGTCAGTCATCTCTTCTCCACTAGAAAAAAAAGGTAAAGTCGTTACAACCAGACAATGTCACAGGGGGCAAAATCTGTCATGACACCAGGGGTGCCAGACGATCAGCAGACTGTCACCGCAGATGCTTTGCGGACGCTTCACTCGATAAACAACACAGGACAGGATCACAGTCTAAAACACCCGGAGGCCTCAAATTCATATTTTTATAATGGCAATGTGTGGCAATGCTTTTTTGCATTTGATTCACATTGCATTTGATCGCATATCTTCAGGCTTGACAGAAGTTATACAACACTGCCTGTCGTCAAAACAAACAGAGTGAGACGCACCGGCACAGCGACTTCAACCCTGCCAAGAGTTTGATATTATTACACACAATCAAGATTAGAATCCAACCTACAAAAATAGTAACTGTATTCTCTGTGAACACACCAGATATGAGATACAACATACAACATATGAAGCAAATGACACAGAAGTGTCTACGATTAAGAAAAATATTGGTTTCATGTGGTTGGAAAAATCTTTGCAATATCTTCAGTATAAAAAAATTATTGTGGTGTAATCATTAGATAAAAAAGTGATTTTCCTTAAACATTTTTTTTTTTTTTTTTAATTATTATTATTATTATTATCATCATCATTATTATCATTTTATAAATATTTATTCATTAATATCATTATATTTTCAGGGAGTTTCACCGCATGATATTTTACAACATCAACAAGCCGTGCCTTGCCATAAAATGGTCAAATTATGTAATATTCCAAGGGTCCTCTTTATGATTTTTATTTTATTTTACCAAAATTAGCTCATATTAACTTAATATAAATTTAACTTATCTTAAATTAAATTAATAGACAGGACAAAAAGTTAGCACTGTTTCATTGACCCATTTGTCAAAACTAGGATTACAACAAATAGGTTGCACCAGGAATAAAAGTTAGAAATTGTTGTTTTACCATATCAGTCAAACTCTTTAAGCACAGGATCTTTGCCTCATGACTACCAGCACCACGTTTCATCTTGGGTGGAAAAACATTGCTGTGGTATTGTGATCATCTCTTTGGTACAGATGAGACATATTTGCCATTGCGGATAAGTATACGTAACTGCATAAAGAACGCATGGAAGGTAATTCACCCATTTTTACATGCTTTCCCAGACAACCACTGAAAATTCTTGCAGTAACCAATTGCAACGGCTATTTTAAATTAGAGTGAGGACAGATAAAGGTTGTCAATAGCCAGCAAATCAAGATACGTGAAAGGACTTGTGATATTGTCACACAAGTCAAGGTTGAACAACATGAGAGATGTTCAAAAGAGACAGCATTCAACTGCTTACCTTGCCATCTCACCATGACGCAGACCAATACGCATAAACACCAGTACAATATGGCCAAGAACACACTGTACAGCTTCAGAAGTGACAACTGCACTTAAATAGGGGAATGAATCCCCAAAATTACATTTTCAAATTGCAATAATCGACACCATTGTAACCAAGGCAAAGTTATGCAGTCTCGTGAGTTTGGTATCTGCTATTTTTGACCAAAGTAATGCTACAGCCACCAAAGACTGTGATTTTAACTAAACCACCGTCTACAGAGCCATCAGGTTGTGTTTATGTTTGGAAGGCTGCTTTACAAAGCGGGCTCTTAACAGGGTTGCCATGTCCACTTATTATAAGCAATGTTTCTTAAGCATCTTTGGACTTGTTGTTTGCTGAGCTCATTTAGCTTTCCATTTTATAGCGATAATAAAGTAGGCAGGTGCAGGTTGCAATATGTTGGTATGTGGTTTATTTCTAAGATAACATGTTTGGATGTAAGTTTATCACAGGCTTGTTATTATTTGCCGTATTTAAAAGCAAGATCTGGTAACACCGAGTCAAGACATACCTCCTTTCTTGTAATTTCTTGAACCACAACTCTAACGCTTTTACGTCATTAACATCTCCATTCATTTCAGTTCCGTACACCCAGCAGAATTTCTGAAAATACATTTTCCGGGAGTGAATTTGGCTGGAGTCCAATTGCCACTCCCATAAATTACTGAACTGTGTGTACAGAACAGGGTTAAGCACAAAAAGGTGAACTGACAATCAAATTTAACCACAACCAATTTCAGTTATCATTTTGTCAATCATCGCAGTTTCAAGAGTGAGTTCTGTTCCGTACATGCACATAATGATACATTTTGGATTCACTACCGTATTTGAATTTGGTTGTCACTTCTGAAAAACGTGTACTTGGCCTACGTAAAGCTTTATCCAGTATTGCAATGTCCAGGAACTGTGATATATTTACTTGTTCCCACAGATCGCTGGACCCTTTCATCATCAGTCTGAAATATCAGTTCCTATTCCCATCTGCCTTAATTACACAAACAGATGACTCATAGTTACAGTTTGCACTTTCATTACATTCCACCGATCCCCCAGTCATCAAGCTTAAATCGCCACTGCAAACGAGACCATGCAAGAGACAAGTCATTTTGGTTAATTGGCACTTAGTCTCTAAATCACACAGCACAACAGAGCCATGCATGTACCTCTCCGAGAGGCCAACAGCCTCCAAAATGGAGTCCTTAGATCTGTAGGGGTAAAACAGATATTTTAATGGGACCAAACTGTCAGCACTTAGACCAGTGTGTGCTAAAATTATCTCGCTGAATGGCTGAGAAACTGGATGGGTGTTTGTTGGTTTTTTTGGATGGGTGTTTGTTTGTTGTTTGGATGGGTGAGTGTAAGTGCTTGTTTTTTGATTGGGTGTTTGTTTGTTTGGATGGATGGCTGGGTATTTGTTGCTTGTTTGGATGGGTTTTTGTTGTTTGTTTGAATGGGCGAGTGTTTGATGTTTGTTTGGATGGGTGTTTGTTTGTCTGGATGGGTGTTTGTTTGGTTGTTTTTGGTGGGTGGGTGTTTGTTGTTTGTTTGGATGGATGTTTGTTTTTTATAAGTGAGTGTTTGTTTGTTTGTTGTTTGTTTGGGTGGGTGGGTGAATGTTTGATGTTTGTTTGTATGGGTGAATGTTTGTTGCTTGTCTGGATGGGTGTTTGTTTGGTTGTTTTTGGTGGGTGGGTGTTTGTTGGGATGGATGTTTGTTGTTTGTTTTTTATAAGTGAGTGTTTGTTTGTTGTTTGTTTGGGTGGGTGAATGTTTGATGTTTGTATGTATGGGTGAGTGTTTGTTGCTTGTCTGGATGGGTGTTTGTTTGGTTGTTTGTTTGTATGGGTGAGTGTTTGATGTTTGTTTGGATGGGTGCGTGTTGTTTGTCTGGATGGGTGTTTGTTTGAATGGGCGAGTGTTTGATGTTTGTTTGGATGGGTGTTTGTTTGGTTGTTTTTGGTGGGTGGGTGTTTGTTGTTTATTTGGATGGATGTTTGTTGTTTGTTTTTTTATAAGTGAGTGTTTGTTTGTTGTTTGTTTGTTTGGGTGGGTGTTTGTTTGCTTGTTTGTATGCATGGGTGAGTGTTTGTTGCTTGTCTGGATGGGTGTTTGTTTGCTTGTTTGTATGTATGGGTGAGTGTTTGTTGCTTGTCTGGATGGGTGTTTGTTTGCTTGTTTGTATGTATGGGTGAGTGTTTGTTGCTTGTCTGGATGGGTGTTTGTTTGCTTGTTTGTTTGTATGGGTGAGTGTTTTGCTTGTGTGGATAGGTGGGTGTTTGTTTGCTTGTTTGTTTGTTGTTTGGTTGAGTGGGTGTTTGTTTGGATGAGTGTTTGCAATTTATTTGGTTGGGTGGGTGTTTGTTGGGATGGTTTTTGTTTGTTTGTTTGGATCGGTGAGTCTTTATTCGGATGTGTGGCTGTTGGGTTGTTTGTTTGGATGAGCGGGTGTTGGTTTGTCTGTTTGGATGGGCAGATGGGTACAAGGATTGGCAAGTATTCTGGTGAACACAGTCGGTTATGTCTTAAGTTAACGTATACAGCTGAGAAAGAAACCGGAAGGGTGTCAGTATTAGGTCCGTGCATTTAGTCTTAAAGAGACAGCAGCCTATAATACCTGCTTCTGTCTGCTAATCAAACAAAACCACAGCGTTAACATAAAGACTATCTGTATTTAACTTATGCAGTAAGCATCTATGCTTGTAATTTGTGTAATTGTTCTTGTTTTATTACTGACTTTAGTAGTTAAGCTAGTAGTTTCTGCTGGGGTATAGAAGTACTTAAAGTAAGCTTTTAGTAATTATGAAAAGCAAACTTTTTTTTGCTGATCCAAAAAATGATACGATCCGTGACTCAAAATCCGTAGTATGATCCGAACCGTGAGTTTTGTGATCCGTTGCACCACTAATAGATGGACGGGCAGTTTAGTGCAAGGGTGGATAAATAAGTGGAAGGACGAATGGACAGATGACTAGTTTCCCTGAGGGAAATTTAGGTTGCCTCATAGTAATGACACAGGAATAACACCAAAAACAAACAATTATAACACACACTGTTAAAAACAGCATGTCACAAAATTAAAACATAATTTTAAATGTATAATTTCCTTCATCAAAACACATTGTTTTAACAAATTCTGGCTTTGTAAATCACGAAGCAAGTAAAATGACCACTAAGCGAGAACACATGGCTTATCTCTTGAGCTAGTCTATATTTAGGCCAAGCTTAAGAGATTCACTTTCTCTCAAGAGTGGTAGGGAACAAATTTTGTACCTCATGCACACGGAAAAAAACACACATTTGAGGTCATGAATTGTGGCAAGATGTGCTGCCTGTGAGATTGGATTTGAGGTTTAGATGTTCACCAGTCTGTCCCATTTCATCTGGGCGAGCGAGCTGGTTTTTGTCCCATTTTTACATTTATATTTAGAGCAAAAGAACAGCCTGGGCCATCATCAAGACTGTGCGTGTCTCTGAGAGCACTAAAATACTTGTGCTAACTATGTCCTAATGTGGGTTACCCACACAAAATACCATGATATTCTGAGCGAACAGACAAAACCACCTAAATAATGACCACCTGATTGACTTTAGCACCTCATACTAGTGAAGTCAATCTCCCCTTCATTTCCCAAGGGATGTTATTTTTACTCAGTGGTCAATGAAGACAGACAGAGAGTCGAAGAGAATAACCACTCGCAGGTTAATGCCATTTACATCCAAATAACCAATTAGCTAATGCACAAACAGAAACAGTTTCAAGTGTCAAAGGGATAAATGCATTATGACTTTGTTATGAGTTTTGCTACAAACAGTTGAAATAGAACCTGAAACACAACACGTGTAATAAATATTAAGATTACATGTTTGCCATGGTTTAATCAGCAAGTGACTAAATAACTTTCAACTCTAAAAGCAGTTTACATAAATTCCTGCAAATCTTTATGAAGCACAAATAAGAAAGCCAAACTAAACATTTTCTCACACAACTGAGGGAACTCCTTAGCTCTTGGTCAAACTGTTACATAAGCCCTATTCATACACTTTTAATTTGGCTTATTATGTGTACCACAAACTATTGTTTCATTAAACGAGAAAACATTTGAAATTTTTAATTGTACCTTATTCAATAACTATGGGTGGGACTGTGGAAAGTACTAGCACACTGATGCAAACTTAAACCTGAGGATTTAACTTAATAAGCATTAAGCTAGTTTTTACATATTAAAACGATTTAAATATCGTTTTGTCGTTGTCTTATTAGAGAAAGGTGTTAATATTCCATATATCATGTCATTTCTCATGGCATGTACAATATATCATGAAAAACTGAATGTTACCAAATGAAGTAGCCTACTACTTAAAAACTGAAGATCTCTGAGCAGTTTGGATACATTTGACCAAACGCATCTCTTATTTAAAAACAAATCTGTAATTTTCTCAAAAAAACAAAAGATTCTAAATAAATAAGATATTAGCGTGTTGTGCAGTTGTTGAAACTCGACAACATAGGAAGAATGGCTCATTCAAATGAGCAGAAAGTCCAAAACAAACCAGTTTAATAGAAAACAACCAAAATTATTCTTAACTTAATTGTATTTATTAATGTAGGTTATTTATTTTAATATCAGCGCTGTTATTTGTTTGATATGGCTGGGCTAGTTAGCTTATAGCATGTTAGCCACAGATCCACATCACCGATCTGGATTATTTCAGGAAAACCTTCACATCATAGATCAACTAAATTCAATAAATTACACAAACACATATCTAATAAGTTACATATATGTTATATTTACAAACTAATATCTATAATAGATTACATGTATTTTGTTGTTGAACAAAAGGCTTGACTGAAGGCAGTAAACACACTGAATCAAAGTGCTAGTAAAAACAGTGGATCCATGGCAACAGATCAACATTAAAACACAAAAAAACACACACGACTCCATATCACTATAATGATTTAATTTACCTGGAGGGGCGGATAAGCCCGTGTCGGGTGGACCGGCGGACGCCATTTTGATTCGGGTTTACTGTCTGGACCCGATCCCTGACCGGAACCAGACAGACAGACTAGTGTCCGGTTCCGCTCGGTCTGACTCTCTGGCACCCTTTACTGTCACTGACTTAACAAATACTACAAAAAGCGTTTCTAGCAAATATCTACACAATCTATTATTAGATATTTTATACGAACATCTAATTTATCCAAATGATAATTTATAATCCAAATTAGATCATATGATATCCGCGCTTTATGTGTAGATACTGACGACAGTCTTGCCTACTGAACGTCCCATTAGTTTGTGAAACAAACTCGCCAAGCCTTTATGTACAGTGCTAAAAATAACAAAACTGTTCACAGAACAGATAACATCTTGGACAGGTTGAGCATGCATGACATTTTAAGTCATTGTACACTGGGGACAAAATAATTGATTAAATTTGAAATAATATATTAACAAGCACTTGTAATAATACATATTACTTAAAAGTTAAAAGAGACAACTCCCTGCTGAGGGGAAGAAGAAAAAAACACCCTATGATGGCGGCTGCTCTTAGCTGGTTTAAACTGGTCTCTCAATGCTGTTTATGTCAGGCTGTTTATGCCTGAAATTAAAGAAAGCCACTCCTTCTTTATTGTAGTCTATTATAGTATTAGAGTTAATATATCACTATCTGAAATGTATGTTTTATGTGTTCACTGTATAGAGTGTTTTAAATGTAAATGATATTGTGTGAGAACAACATAGAATCACAGAAGACTTTTTATTTATATATTATATACATATATAATTTGTTATATTTTTGGAAACAAAGGGGAAACAATGTAAACAAAGCATTTTGAACTGTCCAAGCAGTTATTTATTTATTTATTTTCTTAAATGCTATAAAAAAAAGGATAATCTGTAAGACATTTTGCAACAAAACTGCATAAAAGAAAAATAATATGCATTTTAAAAGACATAAACAAAAAGTGGTACAGGTTTGCTTCAGCTCAAGTGTACATATATTGAAATGTGCGTTCTGTATAAATGATCCACATTCATAGCATCAGGGATTCTGTCTGACTCAGGCCAACAGAAGCTGAGGGCAGTTCTTCCTCCTGTTGTCTTTATCTGCCTTGCCGATATAGCGCAGGAGCAGCTTTGTGGCACATTTGACACGGTTTTTGATTTTGGGTGCACAACAATGAGGCTTGACCAGCTCCTTCACTTTACACATATCATTCAGGTTCCTGTCAAGCTAGAGGAAAATAATACACAGTTATAATGTAAAGTCAGTAAGCCAGCGATAAGATAAATAAAATGTGCATTTTTTTCTGTGTTTAATCTGCTTACTATTACATTTCGATTTATTAAGCATATTTAATCATGCATCAATCCAGCAATCTTGGCCTTACCTCAGCCTCTATACATGCAGGTCTCTCCTGTAACACTAGAGGGCAGCACCGTTCAACCATTCGATCCACAGAAAAGGAGAAACCCTTCCTGTGGGCGATAAATTAGTTTTCAGTTACTTACTAATTCTTGAAATATTTTATAAATATTTCCATTTTCCAGTACCTACAGTTTGGTGCATGTTGGTAAAACCAAAAACAATTCGTCTTAGAATTAAATTAATTAAACTTTGCACAATAAAAAACAGACTTTTAGTTAAATATATATGTGACGCTGGACCACACAATCAGTCTTAAGTGTCAACTGTTCGAAATTGAGATTTATACATCACCTGAAAGCTGAATAAATAAGCTTTCCATTGATGTATGGGTTGTTAGGATCGGACAATATTTGGCCGAGATACAACTATTTGAAAACCTGGAATCTGAGGGTGAAAAAAAAATCTAAATATTGAGAAAATCGCCTTTAAAATTGTCAAAATGAATTCTTAGCTATGCATATTACTAATCAAAAACGACGTTTTGATATATTTACAGTAGTAAATTTACAAAATATCTTCATGGAATATGATCTGTACTTAATATACTAATGATTTTTGGCATAAAAGAAAAATCTATAATTTTGACCCATACAGTGTATTGTTGGCTATTGCTACAAATATACCCCAGCGACTTAAGACTGGTTTTGTGGTCCAGGGTCACATATTTGGATTTGGATTTCCATTGTCCTTGACTATGTTTTGCCATGCACAAGGTTAACCACGCTGAGATTATTTTTTAACTATCCTTGTTTTGACTAGCTTTCATGGTCAGTGTTGTCTGAAAGGAAATAGATAAACCTAAACATAGATAATAAAAGCACAAAAACAGCAGCATATTATCTCATGGAAATATTTTAAGAGAACAATGGCATGTGTTAATCAACAGAACCTAAAATCAGAATATTCTCAAAGCATAAAACACATGACACGTGAGTTTCTCCAATGGCTCATGCACATACATATTATATTAAAACAGAAAGCATTTAAAATAGTTTTACTGTATTTTTGATCAAATAAATGCGTTGGCAAACAAAACATTCTTACCGACACCAAACTTGTGTGTTAAACATGCAATTTTGAATGAAGAGGGTCTTACATGCTCTGGATAGCTGTATGTGTATGGCATAATGTCTCAAGGGTTGGAGGAGCAGCAGGAGGGCTGAGTTCTCCATCAGTGGATCTATATTCTGGATCTGGAGCAGAAGCTGCAAAACAGGAGTACTGCTCTTCTCTCTTCTTCTTTCCACAACACTCAAACTGCTGTCCTTTGGCTTTCTTCTCATCTTTACAAAACTTATCAACCATCTTCTTCCACTGAAACAGATAAAAAGAGATACTCATGAATATTACTACTTATGAGCAACAAAAATCAGCAGTTTAATAAGAAAAGGTGATGCCAGTTTTTTCTTTTCAGCTTATAGGAATGGTTATAAAAATATCGGCACCCTTGGTAAATATGATCAAAGAAGGCTGGGAAAATTAATCTGCATTGTTAATCCTTTTGATCTTTTATTTTTTTAAAAATCACAAAAATCTAACCTTTCATTGGATAATAAGAATTTAAAATGGGGGGAAATATCATTATGAAATTTTTCTCAAATACACGTTGGACACAATTATTGGTACCCCCTAGAAATTCTTATGAGTAAAATATCTCTGAAGTATATTCCTATTCATATTCACAATTTTGAGCACTCCAGGGTGATTATGAACATGAAATTATCCAGCCATGGCTTCCTGTTTCACAGAAATATAAATCGGAGGGAAAACAAAGCCTAAATTCCCTTAATCATCCATCACAATGAGAAAAACCAAAGAATATATTTCTGATGTGCAGCAAAAGATAATTGAGCTTCACAAATTAGTGAAGTGGCTTTAAGAAAAGAGCAAGAGCAGTGAAAATTCCCATTTCCACCATCAGGGCAATAATTAAGAATTTCCAATCAACATAAAATATTACGAAACTGCTTGGAAGAGGACGTGTGTCTATATCGTCCTAATGCATGGTGAGAAGGAGAGTTTGAGTGGCTAAAGACTCTCCAAGGACCACAGCTGGAGAACTGCAGAAAATAGCTGAGTCTCGGGTCAGAAAACCTTAAAAATAATTATCTAACAGCACCTACATCAGCACATGTTGTTTGGGAGGGTTTCAAGAAAAATTCTCCTCGCTCATCCAAAAACAAACTCCAGCATATTCAGTTATCAGACACGACTGGAACTTCAAATGGGACTGGCTTCTATGGTCAGATGAAACTAAAAAATGAGCTTTTTAGCAGCAAACACTCAAGATGGGTAAAATGGTAAAAAGTACCCCATGTGTACAATGAAATATACTGCTGTATTTTTGATGTTGTGGGCCTATATTTCTGCTGGAGGTCCTGGACATCTTGTTTAGACACATGGCATCATGGATTCTATCAAATACCAACAGATAAAAAAATCAATAAGTGACTGACTCTGTTAGAAATCTTATAATGGGCCATGTTTGGATCTTCCAACTGTACAATAATCCAAACACAAACCTCAAAAACAACACAAAAATGGGTCACTGAGCACAAAACCAAGCTTCTGTTGGCCATTCCAGTCCTCTGACCTGAACCCTATAGAAAATGAGTGGTGAACTGAAGAGAAGAAGCACCAACATGGAGCTGGCAATCTAAAGGGTCTGGAGTGATTCTGGATGAAGGAATGGTCTCTGATCTCGTCAGGTGATCTCTAACCTCATCAGACATTATAGGAGAAAATTTAGAGCTGTTAAACTGGCAAATGGAGGTTTCAAGAAGTATTGAATAAAGGGTGCCGTTAATTGTGGCCAATGTGTATTAGAGAAAAACATTTATTTCATAATGATATTTCCCCCCATTTTAAATTCTTATTCTCCAATGAAAGGTTAGATTTTTGTGAATTTTTTAAATAAAAGATCAAAAGGATTAACAATGCAGATTAATTTTCACAGCTTTCTTTGATCATATTTGCCGATATTTTTGGCCATGACTGTATTTACTACTTAGTTCTGATGTCTTTGCTTGTCGATTACGCAAACTTATTTTATTTACCATCTATTGAAATAGTTAATCTGGAAGTATTTTCATGAGTTCAGAAATCGTGAATTGAACTGTGAATCATTTGTGATTTTTTTCTCTTCACCTTCTTTTCAGCACAGCGTTGTTCGCTCTTTTTATCCTTACAGCACTGGTTGTATTCTCTCTCCAGGATATTGATGGCCTTCGATTGACGGACCAGCCAGCTGTAGCCAGTGCGAGGAAGACACTTGGGCATGTATCGTGGTCGGATCTTGTGATAAGCGCAGATATGTGCTATGTTGGAGGAATCAGGACGGCCAGGTGGAAAGCTGATGTTTGGAACTTCCGTCTGCTTCATAAGTGCTTCTGGAGAAGCCACCAATGAGCTGGATGATTAAATGAGAGAGCAGGTTGAGCATGATTAAGTATTTATACATTCATTTTTCTTTTCCTCTGTCTCATTTGCAACCCTAAATGTGCTTATATTATTAAATGTGCCATATTTTCATTATGGGACGAATGAGTATTTGTTACATCACTGCCTACCACCTACAACTAGAAAATGAACCAGTGTTGAGGATGACAAATTTCTTCTTTTTATGGGTTGGGTAGATGACATACTTTTTTCTCTCCAGCTACATTTTTGTCTACATTGAAAAAACCTACTTACAAACTTCCCTTTGTACAAATATTATAGTTTTGCTAATTTAAGGATTAATGTGTCAAAAATCAGTTGGTACAATGGACCGGTTATGACTGGTACAGTATTTGACAGACCTATTGAAATTAATTTAAAAACAAATAAATACTTTTGAAAATCATCTAAGTTTTGTTCTTCTTGGGTATCTTTGCAAATTATTTGCACAATATATAAATTAATCTTTTCTGGACTTGAAGTAGCAGCATATTAGGGACTGTTGGAAACAAAGGTTTATAAGACTCTTATAAATTAAATTTGGAAATAACATTTTAATTTTGTCAAACATGAACTTTATGGATTTCGGTTTTTCATCGTTTGCCAAAATTGAATTTCAGGTGGACAGACTATAAAATCTTGTATATTCAAATCTGTTAAATGTCAAAATGAACTTTGAAGGGGGTAAGAGGTTTTTTTTCTGTTTAGGTCACCGATTATGTGTCTTTAAACTGTACATTAAAAAAAAAAAAGTGGTCTAACCATTGGAGAACATTTATCAAGATATATCATTCTTAAAGGAAGATGTTGTCATGTAATCTTAAAGAAAAAAAAAAATATATATATATATTTTTAATACAACTGAATCTAACTACATCAGTTAAAGTTCTTGATTGTTTTCATGTTATACAAAAGCTGGGAGACGAAATTGCTCATATGCCTTTCTATTTACATTAGGGTCTCCAGTGTACTTTTCATCATTTTATCACCAAATCAAACTGACAGCGTGCCACCTTTTATTTTGTGTCATAGATTTAAAAAAAAAAAAAAAAAAAAGAGCAGAAGAGAAAGAAATTCCTTAAACAGTTTTTTTTTTTTTTTTTTTTATAAACGTTTATTCTCAATTGTTGTACAAAACTTAAGCAGTCTTTTCATTATTTGATGTGAACATGGATCATGTGGCATAACCAATGTTGAGTCCAACAGGATTTGAAGAATAACTAGTCCGGAGCCACTGGTTCAAAATTGAGTATATTTACTAGAGATCAATTACACAGGGTAGTAAAGCTCAATGAAGAGAAGAACACCTCCCTTTTCTTCAGTCATCTTTTATAAGAGCATGCCTACATATTCTATATGTTATGTGTGTGACCATTACCATATCATACTTTCCCAGAGGATATCTATGAAAAAGCTTGAACATTACCAAACACTGTATGTGCATTTTATAACACAAAGAAAAAAAAAAAAATATATATATGGTACACCACATCAACACTAGTTATTTCCATGACTGTATTAAAATAATTTTATTTAAAAAATAACAAAAACACCATATAACATCATTAAAACAATTTTTAGATCTGTAAACTACATGAAGAGGGAGCCATTTGAGATCATGGCTTACAGAAATGTATACCATTTAAAAAAAAAAAAAAAAAAAAAAAAAAAGTTCTCTTAACATCTTTCTGTAATACTGATATGTCGGAAAGCACAGGAAAGAAATATAGAATACAGTAATTAGTCAAAATAACAGTTGAATGATCCGATTCATTTTGATTCACTCAGGTAACATTACAAACATTGATTTAGAAAATTTATTTTGTACAAAAAAAAAAAAAACCAACACACTGTATATACTCCAGTAGAAACCTACCCCTTGCAAGCGCCGGAGTTATATTTGAAGTCTCGAATCTTTCGTGGAGTGTTGCCAATTGAGACCTCGGAGGAGACATGATATGAAGAATCTGAAGCCTCCTTATCAAAACAGCTCCATCTGGTCTTTCCGTTCTTCTTGCAGCAGAAGTAGTGACTGGTCTTGATGGAGAATTCCTCAGTACAGTAGGCAGACAGACTCTTCTTCCACTGAATGATTGGAAAGACAAATCAGAAATAAATATACAAAGGAAAAACACTATAATAACAATGAGGTACATCTACAATGAGAGAAAGAGAATTAGAAACGCACAGTCAAAGCGGTTTACTTTGACATTGGTCCATTTCAGACTGCCAATGTTTTGGATACTTTCTCACCAAAAGACTAAATATTGAAATTAAAACAAAGACTGTCTAAAGACATTGATTGTACATGAGAGCGCAGATATTTTCCTGGTGCACAACAATGTCCATATAAAAGACAAAGTAAACAATAGAACCGAGCAGCATAAAAAAAAAAAAATGAAGTAAATTACAAAAGGCAAAGCAGGGGAAAATAAATATTTAAAATATGATTTAGTAAGAAATGTACTTTCTGGTGAAATGCTAATCCTCCTAGATCTGTGGTTTCTGCTTTAGTAACGCGAGGAATCTGAAAGCAGTTAAGAACTGGATTTAAACCAGATGCGTGTGTAAACACACACTGGGACTCCATGGCACACAAACACCGCCGTTTGTTTTGCAACTCTGCCTCAAACAATGGCAGAGGTTTGGTGCTGGATTGACAAATGACAGGCGTGTTTGGCAAACCTGTTTGGAAACAGGCAATAGAGTGCTTCAGGGATGACCTGTTAGCACTAGAAAAAAAATAAAAGTTGCACGTTTAGCTTTTTCATGCTTTATTCTACAACATAAAATCCATCAGTAATACACCCTTTGATTTTATTTTATTTTTTTACAGCGTTTACTTATTATACAAAACAAAACCCATTTTCTCACTAGTCTGCTTTTATAACCTCATTATGTTAATAAAAAAAAAAAAAAAAACACACATGGGGTTTTGTTGAGAGAACAAGGGTGATGTTAACTTCCAGGTTGGCCTACAAAAATCTCTCATCACTCCATTTAATTTGTTGCTGCTTTCATGTAGTTTGGTGGCATGGAATTCATACGCTAAAACTTTATAGTAGTAGTTCTCAACAGAAGTACCAGAGGTACATATGAGCTTGGACGGAAGGTCCTGTGAACATAGTCTTGTGAACGCTACACCTATTATTAGTAGGTATAATAATGTTAAGACTCTCACCGCTTGTTCAGCACAACAGATTTTCTCTTCCGGTGTTCCATTAACGCCACAGCAGACACTGTACCAGGACTGGAGCTGATTGATAGAGTCAGCCTGACGATGCTCACGGCCAAAGCCATTCTGAGGAAACATGTCCTTAGGGTACCGGACCAGAGCTTTACTGAACCGACAGATATCTTGCAGGTTGCGTGTATTTGGGAAAGCTGGGGGGAAGTCAACCTCTGGAACCATCTTGGGTCCCATGGAGCGAGGGCCAAACACTGGGCGACCTGATGAGGCAGATGAGAGATTTTTAAAAATGTAAACAATTACACCAAAACTTTTGGCAGGTTAAAAATCTGTAAGATGCTGGTATTCAACCAGTGTTATATTGATTGAGTCCAGGGCTTCTTAAACGCGATGGAAGAGCATCTTATATAAATGCATATAATGTTCATCTAAAGACACACTGACAAACAATCTCAGCTCCCAAACCAAAACACATTATAGCATGCAACTGTACCTATTGGGACATTCTCAGGGTGAAAGTTTGTGGCTTCTCCCTGGGTCATGTCTGAAAAGCCTGCAGCTAAATACACACAAAGAAACCCAGGAAAGTAAAACACCATCCAACAAATTCATTGAGAAACACGCAATGGAAACAGCAAGCGATCACTCACCCATCAGTTTGGAAAGGTCAGGGATGACTGGTCTCTGCATCATCAAAAAGTCCAGCTCTGAAATAAGACAAAGTGTGAACTCTTGCTTCACAGATTTTTAAAATGCTTTTTTTTTTTTTTAAATTGGTAAATTTGTGCAGAAAAATTAACAGCTACAAATCAAAATACATATCCATTACAAATATAAACCAATTGATCAATCCACAGGACAAGTCAATCACTGATCATGGCCTTACCCTCAGGCATAAGTGGCAGATCTCGCTGAAGGCCATCTGCGAAGGAAAGAAAACGATCAGGTCAGGCTCCTGACACAAGCATGGCTTTGCATTAGTAAAAAAAAAAAAGAAAAGAAACTTGCATTCAAACGAGTGAAATTTAGTTAGCAAAAAAGGTCCACTGTCTACTACTGACAGTAGTATAGCGATGTATGAAGCACAGCTAACACTTCTAGAAGTCATCACTCACTTCACCAAATTAAACTTTTAGCGACATCTGCGTGGGGACTGGTTACGTGAAATTTCAGATCACATGCAGAACAACATCAATGAGCCACACCAGCTTCCAATCTGCATGCTGCGTTGGTGACATGCAAAGCTATGCTTTTTTTGAACAAAATATACAATTGTCCATTTTTTTGTCTGAATGGCATGTTGTTGTATAACAACTGCCTTAAATTAATTACTTCAAGTAACTGCCCACTTGCTATATTGTTTTTAACCGTGAAACTCACAATCATGCTAAACTAAATATTTGTGGATCCCAACTAAAAGAAACCATCACAGAAATTCTAATGGTTTCCACTACAAATACCATTACAAACATTACAAAACATCAACTATTAACCATTTAAAAAAAAAATGTTTCCTGTGGTGCATTTTGGGACATATTCCATTACGATTTAGTCGCTTTAACAAGCCACCAATAAAAAGGCAACAAATTACCAGTAGAGACCCACAGGGATATTACAGTTTCCATTAAAACCAATACAACTCCTTTGATGGTTTCTATAGTTTTTTTTGCTTGTTTTTTTTCTCAGCAGGGATGAATCGCTGATGTGCTGACATTTACAATATGCTGGTGTGATATTAGTTTAACTATAAACTATATATAAAAAATATGGCGGCGTGATTATGGTATAAAAGTTGAAATATATATATATATAAATAATTCAAACAGACCTTCATCAGCCAGCGTGTCAGTAATTTCTCTTTGGACAGGAGAGTCTGGAAAAGCAGAACACATTGGCATTAGTCATTAGAGGGAAGTGAAAAAAGAAAAAAATACAACTTGAACATCCAGAACATCTGCAAGCCTGTTTTATGTAACTCTGGTATCCATGGAAAGAAAAGAAAAAAACAAACACTGCCTTACGAAACCTGGCATAAATAAACAACAAATCATTTCTATACTGTCGTAAACGCCCCAGGAATTTATATTCCTTCTCATAAATCCTGAACATAAGATGCATGCAAAAGTAGGCCTACTAACGGTAACGTTACATGTCTGAGCTATGTTCTGTGCTAACGACATAAAAACAGCGTGACGCTGGCCTAAAAAGTTGCATTTAATGTTACCTTCCGATGCATCGCACAGAAGAGCGAGTAAAAGCGTCAAATAAAGTCCCATGCCGCGTGAAGAAACCATGGTCGGTGATATGCCCTCAGCAAACACTTCTCGGTTGTAGTTGTGTGTATCAGATGCGGAGCCCGCTGACCGTGTGTTCACCGTTCAGTTCTTCAGCTTTTAAACCCTCCAGGACGCGTCGAGTTCAGAAGGAGGAGGAGGAGGAGGAGGAGGGCCATCTTCTGTTTTCGCAGACTTGCTGACACACACTTTACGTTAACTCCTTCACATAAGTTCACATCTGTTTTTTTGTTTTTTTGTTTTTTGCCTAATAGTACGTGCCCCGTCCTATCCTGTACCAGCCTAACCCACGAAAATAATAAGTCAGATGGGCGAGGACGGAAAGGAGGGCAGTAGGTTACTTACTGTCAAAAATACACTAATTTCCATGTCACGTCCTTTCCCAATTTTGATCTACAGGAGTTGCTTATCTAAAAAGAATTTGTCAGTCGCGTGACGCTTATGATTTTTTAATACCTGCTTGGTCGTGAATTGAACTAACATATTCCTATAGGAAAGTTTTACAAAACCAGTCAATGGATAACTAACAATATTTTTCCGCAATATTTTTGTTCATGCATGTGCAATTCCCTTTAATTAGCCTACATTTAACTATTTCTTATTTCATGAATTAAATTTAGAAAGGTATGGAGTTGACACTTTCATTACAGTAGGCTCAATATACTCAGGGAAAGGGATTCATAGGCACATCCCTCAAAGTCTTTTTTAAAAACTCTATTATTGAAAAAAGTAGTTTATTGAACACACATTTATGCCCCATTAGTGAGACATTTTGCCAGTGTTTCCACTAAACAGGCTATAGTATTTTCAACAAAATTTTGCAGTGAAACAATTCTGAAACACAAGAACAATTTAATAAAACAGTAAACAACTGTAACACAACTATTATTTAAAATACTGTACTAGAACTAGAAAGTTGAAATTTAGGGTTAGGTTTTTTTTTTGGAAAAGGTGTTTAAAGCTGACATTCAAAACTAGTGAAAACATCACTGACTCATAACTGGATGCCCTTGTGAATGTGACAAATAACAACTAGCCCTTCTCTTCCTATTGGTCATCAGCCACCCCACACTAATTTTTGTATCAGCGTCAGTCGGTGAAAAAAAACACCTGTTGACTACTAGTTTAGAGACACAACCAGTTTCACGTGACACCAGCAGGGTTGGGTAGTCACGTCTTGAATGCATTCAGGGTGGTGTGATAATATGATGGAATTCATGTCTGACAAGTCTAAACATTGTGTAATAATTTGCTTTAAACCAATGTCAAATAGAAATTCAAAACATTTGTTCTTCTGCCAAAGATTTTGCCTAACACTGCACTTCTAAGCCTTACAGTGGACTCAAAGTGGATATGTATATCGTATCATAGATATGTCTAACCTGCTTCACATCATCTGATATTCATGTTCACATCATTCAAATGTTCATGGCAACATCCAATATAGCATGTATTTGTATATTATGGACAATGCTGTGTGTGTGTTGTTTGCACTTCTGTTGTGTTTAAACTATATTTATATATTCATGTGGGTATTTTATCACTGTTGCGGTATTACTCACACAAACACATGCCATTTACACTTAGCATTGCTTAACTCCTTTACTTGCACATTCAGCACATGTAAAACAATGGCAGAGCAATGAGATTTTGCAAATATTAACATTTGTTATCTATTTTTTTGTTTCAATCTTGATATTCTATTTCAAAATATAGTCTTTGAAGAGGTTTGCCAACATTATAAACTGATTGATTAGAGATAAAAATCCTTTACCAAGACAAGGTCATCCAAACCTTTAAAAAAACTAAATCTAACTCTATATGAAACCCACTGTATCATATTTGACACGTGAATTTCCAAAGCCTCTAAATTACCAACAGAATTAAAACTTTGTGCACAATTTACTACATCATTATTGTATTGCATTGCATTATACGTTTTGCCCCACAATAAAGTTAGATCTTTGATCATAGAACTAAGCATTTAAATATTATCCTCCTTTTATTGTCCTATTAAGACATATTTTTGAGAGCTATAGATTGACATCTGACAACTCATTTTATGTAGTTTAGTTTGAAGATCTCATTGATTTACAATACAATCTATCAGAATATTACCTTTTTGGTCCCATAAAAATCAGCAACTGCATTGAGGTGTTTTTTCCTTCACGAGTGTGAGCTCCATATTCTCATCAAGCTATGAGCCATTAAAACCTGATGTATATTAAATATTATTCTCAACAAAAAACATGTATGCAACTGTGTAGATTTTTTCTCCTAAAGAATGAATGAACTATTCCATTAAAAAAAGAGATATATCAGTTTTTACAGGGTTAAAGATTCTCAAATGAATACTATAACTGAGTCAGTCAATGGTCATTGAACTGTTTGTATCATATCCATATTCTTGATTTTTTTTCTTCACTGAATACTTTGTAACTGTCACTGCAGTAATTATTTGTTAGTTATAAATTTTTCATGAGTAATTATTTTTAAATAGGTATGTTAGGCTACTAAAAGTATACTGAAAATACATTTATGTACTTAAGAAAAATACCCTGCAACTGTACTTTTGGTATACTAAACTGGTATACTTAAAGTCTGCTAAATTGGAACAATTTTGTGCTTGTCCTGAGGTTCAATTAAAGATATACTGAAGTATATTTGATTGTGCAACTTGATTGTGCAAAAGTGTAACTATTGCAAGTTTAAATATCTTGCATTTTAAAGGCCGATATTTTTCAAAGATCATACAATCCTCATCAATAGTGACATTAAAACATATTTTAGGCTTAATATTAAGAAATGTGCATTGTGCACAAGTAGTACTCCAAATAAAGTTTAATTATAATTTTTATATCAGCAAGTTTCGAGCGATGTCTGTATGATAATATATTTGAACTATACATAAAATAAATGTATTTTAAATATTAGTTTTTTAATAGGGAAGGTACTGAAAAAAAATTGGGTTTCAGTGTGATGGCTCACTGATTTTGGCTCCAGGTACGGCTGGCGGGAATATCTCAGATGTGGAAATGAGCAATGGAAACACTAAATTCTCAGAGCTGGCCCAGATTTAGTCTAACATTAACTAACGCAACATTGCTGACGCTAATGTCCTTGGATTGCCTGACAGTGCTGATATTTCTTATGTTGTTGAGTCAGACACTGCTTTGACTTCCTTGGAAACATAGTATCAACATAAACAAAGTCATGTGACATAGGCTACATGCTGCGCTGAGAGCCTGGAAACTAAATCCACTGTTTTCATCTGCTCTGACATATCTTAGATAGGATACAGTCATGAGACCTAAATTAAATGAAAGATGTTTACTAAATTAATAGAGCAAATTATGAATCGAAACTCTGTGTCAGCAAAATGAGTCAGTGAAAAGAGAAGTTAAAAAAAAAATTAAAAAAAAAAAACTACAGGGAAATGCACAGTATTATTATTAAACTAAAGAGTTCAAATTAATTTACAATTTAAAATCACAAATAATTTGTAAAAGCCTAAAGAAAATAGTTGAGGATTAGATTTACAAGTATTAGAAACTCTGATAAAAAAAAAAAAAATCATAATTATACAATTGATTACATTCACAGTGCAATTCACCAGTGACTCAGGACTGAATACAATGGTTCTACTGAAAATTAATCATTTATTCTGACCTTAATCTGTCTGCGATTAAGTCATGAAGCAAAGTCATCAAGTATGCAATTACAGTCATGAAGCAAAAGGTTCTAGTCAAAACTAGGTGATGTTAACAGTTGATGAGGATCACATGTGCCTAGACATTCTAGGATTGTGGAAGAAATTAAGTACCAAAAGTCATATAATGCTAGTTACTATTTGGCTTTTAGACAATGTACTGAATGCTAGAGGAGCATGACTCCCCCAGCTGAGACAGTTTCTCTATTTTTATCTCTAGTTTTCTTTCTCATTCTAACATTTTAGGGAGCTTTCCAAAGAAACCAGAAGGAAAGGACGTCTGATGCCGTCATTTCAAGAATGCCTGATTGTTTTTTTCTCTCTGAACACAAACTATGTGGGCTACTTATTGAGAAAAGAGAAATGATGCTTTGATATTTAGCCAACAAATATCAACATTTACAATCTGTCATCTGCATTAATCTCAGTTATATTACGGGGCTGTTGAATGCCTGAATCTGATTTGATGAACATTTTAGGATGTGCAGTTATTTTCAGAGAAACACACAGATAAACAGTTCCAGGCAGGTCTTGGCCACATTACAGTTCAATATCACTTTGCCAAACCATTTCTGTTATTTCTTTCAAAAGTCCTAAGATCCAAAATCCACAATGACACTGAGCAAGCAAATACATTAAACAACAGGTTAAAATGACAAAGTATTTGCATGTTTTGTCCTACGTACATACTCATACTCTCAATCTCTCTGAGAAATGTCGCTGTTCTTGAAGCAGTTAAACTTGCGGTTTCACTAGAGATGCTGCTGAGAGACACACAGATTCAAGTAATTCACACATGCTTAACCAATCTCTCTCTCTCTCTTTCATATCATTGTCTCAAGCCTCCGTTACTAGCTCTAAAACGAGGTGTTGGAATTATCAACTTAAGATAAGATGCTACAATCAATGGTGTTCTATCTACAGAACCTGCGAAATGTCTTTAAAAACAACATCTGAATTGCCTTTTGGTGTGGTAACCGGAGTATAAGCGGAATAATTAACTTCAGGCCGTTGAATTATTGGAAACTTATGCACACCCGAGGTGTAACCATCACCACCTCAGCCCATCATCAATTAGTTCTTACTTAAATTATAGTAAACTATCGCTTAAAAGTTTGCCAGGATAACAAAACATGTTCTCAGTGGAACAGTATGTGTAATAATAATATTTGCTATGGCCTAAGAGCAAAAGACCAAAGTACAAAAATCCTGATAAACTTGGTTAGCATTAATTCATATTCTTGTAGGAGTTAAATGAGCATCTCTTTCTTCTTTAGTCGATTAGCGGTAGGCTATTTAGGCTTGTAATTGCACTTCAACTGAACAACAGAAAAAGCATATTAGTTGGCAAGAAGGAATGTACTTGCACATTGCCTACCTCCATCAACTTAATCAGGCCCACAGCGAAACTTTAACGTTTTCTTGTTTAGAACTATTGTAGCTACCAATGAATTTTGAAGCTTAAAAAAACTAAACAGTTTTTAAGATAAAAAATAAGATAAAAAATAACTGCTAAATAAGATCTTTGTATGACGTTTAAATATTGCAAACAGTGCTTCTGAATATCGCCATAGCCTATATTTAGGCCTAAATGGCACAAATAATCACTGCTGATATGCAGAGCAGCACTGTGTGATAATGCTTTTGCGCAACAGTTCAATGTATAACACTGAATTACATTTTAGACACATTGGCAGTTTTTACCTATTTTTGCTCCACAAAGAAAACTGTTCTAAATAAAACCAAACCAGGATAACCACTGAGTGTCTCATAACAACATTCAAGTACAGCTAAAAGGATTAGTCAACATAATTGAGATAATGATTTTAATTGTACAAAAGTAATATAAATTGTTTGACAATTTCAAAAGCTTAAGTGATTACCTTGTTTTATTTATGTTAAGATATGTCTAACGCTTTATTTTAACGGTAACACTTTATAATAAGGTTCATTAGTTCACATTAGTTAACCACAACTAAGATTGAACAATACTTCTACAGTATTTATTAATCTTAGTTAATGTTAATTTCAACATTTACTAATGCATTGTTAAAATCACAAGTTGTGCTTGTTAACATTAGTTAATGCACTGTGAATTAACATGAACTAACAATGAACAACTGTATTTTTATTAACTAACATTAACAAAGATGAATAAATAGTGTAATAAATGTAGTGTTCATTGTTCGTTCATGTTAGTTAATACATTAACTAATGTTAACAAATGACACCTTATTGTAAAGTGTTACCATTTTAACTGATTGTAAAAGCTGAAAAATAATTGACGATTACTCGAGTAATCATTCTAATAATCGTTGGATTAATGGATGATCAAAATAATCATTTGTTGCAGTCCTACATTCAAAAAAATATATGGATGTATAGTATTTGTCACGGCCTGCCTAGGAGACGAGGAGACGAAGGAGCACGGAGACACAGGAGATTAACATTCAAAACTAGTTTAATAATCCACAGTGTAGATTTACAGGCAGGAACACACACGTAGGACAGGGAATAGACAAACAATACCGGACAAGGAACCAAGGAACAGAACACTCTATAAATACACAGGACTAAACGAGGATAATTAATTAAACACAGCTGAAACCACATTAACTGTAGTTAATTAACAATATTAACAATAACAACATTAACAATAAACAGGAACAGAACCAAATATGGACGAACAGGAACTCAAACACATGACAGTATTAAGATTTGTTCAAATTCAGTCACAGCTTTGTTCCTGCATGAATCAAGAATCAAGTGTTATTGAATGAACTGGTTTAGTATGGAAGCCCATTTCTGCCACTGAATAAAAAAAAAATTAAAAACTTAAAATAAAAATAACTTTTTATCTCACAATTGTAACTTTTTTCTCGCAATTACAAGTCAGAATTGCAAATTAGTATCACACAATTCACAGTCACAAGAAAAAAGTCGCAATTTCCTTTTTTGACTTTTTTTTTCTCAGAATTGAGATATAAACTCGCAATTCCGAGTTATAAAGTCAGAATTGAGAGATAAACTCTGAGTTCTGAGAAATATACAATTTCTATAACTCAGAATTCTGACTTTTTTTCGCAATTGCGAGTTTATATCTCTCAATTCTAACTTTTTTTTCTCTCAGAATTAAGAGTATATATCTCACAATTCTGACTTTATAATAAGTTTATTTCTCAAAATTCTGAGAAAAAAGTCAGAATTGCGAGGAAAAATGTCTGAATAAAAGGTCGCAATTTCATTTCTTATTCAGTGACAGAAACGGGCTTAATAAGTTACTCACTGCTTCTGGAGGTGAAGCTGATTCCCGCGAACATAGACACATTGGGGGGGTGCATTCCCTTCAAAAACACAAGTAATCCACTGCGTCTTCAGCAGCTCAAGAGTAAATGATGACTGCAATGTTCATTATTACATCCAACAACTCAGGGGCGGATCTACCGGGGTGGCACGGGCCACCCTAAGAAAAAGCTGTGCCACCCCACCTGCCACCCCAGAATTATCACAGAATAAAATATAAATGTAAGCAGTGTTTCATGTGCCACTTTTCAGCCACGGCGATGACCGCGCGCGATGGCTGCACGCGCACGCAGCGCGCCCAGTGTAGTCGGCTTCATTAACAAATGACTCTTAAGAACCGGTTCTTTTTGAGTCAAAAATATAAAGCGCAGCCCATTTGTTCGTGAATCAGATACTGCTTCTCGGTTTATTCAGAAGTCCTCTGAGAAATCTAAACCCGTCCGGATATGTCTGAGATTCATCCCGTAATTGTTTGGTGATCTGATTCTCTGACCGCTCGCTCCACTTTCATCATGGATATAGAGGCCTTTCTGCCATATCGGACGAAACAATAACATGAGCCGATCACGAAAACTAATAGCAGAGTTAGGTAAGAATCTTGTATTGCAGTTTTCTCTATTGTTAATTTAATATAACTGATTTTAGTTGGCCCATTTTCCCAAACCATTAATTCAGTTCTCAAAACAAAGACACATTTCTGGAAAAGTTTAACAATGAGATTAGGCAGCAAAACTGATGACACCAATCAGAATCTCTGCATCCTAACAACGGAGAGAGCTGACCGAATAATATACATGGGCTTTATACTTACACATTCAATATAATTACAGTACAGTACCAGTACATGATGGAAATTTCACTCTTCTATATGTACAGTAAACTCTAGCACATGTTGTACACCTTCAAACGTGTGACTGTCAAATTTGATCTGTAACCATGTTTTATGTGTACTGCATGTTTGCAGAACTGAGAAATGACTGCCTAGAGATATAGTCTTGTGTCAGGAGACCAGGAAACTGCTATAATACTGTACACTGTAATGAAATTTGACCAAATGTGCAGAGGATGCTGAATTTACTTTATTTTATTTTATTTTGTACTGTACTGTATTGTGGTGCATACCAAGTTCATATACAATTCTTTGGTATTTTAACTTTTCTAGTGTTTTTCATCTACTGCAAGATTACTTTCCAGTAGTAAAATGAAAATTATCCGTTCCCAAAAGTTAATTGCTGAATTATTATTATTATCTGTAATTTAATTTATGTTGTATACTGTAATAGACATGATTGAGCTGCAAAAATAATTGAATCCTAACAAGAGCTTTTTGTTAAGTGTTACTGATCTCATGAGTGTTCACTGGGCAGGAAAGTCATCTGTGTATTTTAATTGTTTGTAAGCATTTAAGAATACCTGTAATAACTAGATTGAAAAGTTTGAAAGACAATTTTATGCTGGCTTGTCTTAAAGTCTTGTTTAAGAAGCATAAATAGTTTGGTCAGTTAGATGTTCTAGATGTTTGCTAAAGTGTTGCTAGTTGGTTGCTAGGATATTCTGGATGGTTGCTAGGCTTTTGCTATGCAGTTGCTGGGGTGTTGCTAGACTATTGATAGTGTTCTGGGTGATTACAGACATTCCCACCTCTGGTAATAACAGAATGTCTTCTTTAATTATACAAGCTCAGAAACATTTATAACCGGTTGAAGTTTTTCATATTGTGTATTGACTTGGTGCCATGATGGATATTGAAATGTTGTTATTTATTTTTCATTTTAAAAAGTATAGATGATTACTTAATGGTAATGCAATATTTGTGAACATAACTGTGCACGTCAGACAATAAATCCCCAAAATCTTTGCATGCTTTGGTGTTGCCACCCCTCATAGACCCCATGCCACCCCTTTGCCACCCTAAATATTATTTTCTAGATCCGCCCCTGCAACAACTAAAAACCTTTATTGCTTAGGAGACATTCTTGTCTACATCTGCTCCGGTGTGGTGACAAATTGAGGCCCCCCTCGAAATCCGGTCCCATTAGGACCCCAAGTGATCCCATTGGCTCAAATTACTTTTAAAAGGTACTCTCTTTAGTGCCTGATTACAATTCCTTCAAAATTATGTTATGATAAATGCTGTTTAAACTACGTTACAATGATAATTAATGTCTGTATTCGTTAGCTTATGTACTAGCATAGCATACAGATACCTGATTAGCTGCATAGCTTATTTTATACAGGAATTTGCGCTTATCCTACATGTATTCACAATATTTTTTAAAAATTATTTGTCAAATTAAGTGCTAAATGTCAAATGTTTTATTTTAAAAATAAAACTAATTAATGATTTTCATTTAGTTTCACTTAATAGGATATTATTACTTTTATTTATTAATAAAAGTTAATCAAGTGTAAGAAATTACATTTAATTTGTTTCATTATGCACTATTTTGTTCTATTATGCACAAAATTGTAAGCCATACGTTTTTACATTAATCTATTTATGTATTTATTTAGGCAATGGGATCACTCTGGGTCATAAGCGGACTCGATTTCTCACCACAACGGCATCGAAACAATGGCGGACTGTTGACAACTCACTCAGGGCGGGTCTAAGGTAAAACGCCAGTGTCAATCAACAATTGTGGGAGGGGCCTGGGTCTGTGTGACCTCATACAGCCAAGAAGCTGAGAACTGCTTGATTTGAGAAAGGGGATATTATTTATAGGGATTAAAAAAAACACTGGGTGGTTTTTTATCATTATAGGGTAGATGTGTACACACACTGCCAACACACATTTATGTTCAAACAACATGTAAAAGTGCATTTTGCATCTGATGACCCCTTTAATTATGATTCAAAATGCAGAAAGTTTCACTGGAAAATCCCATTGGTGTTGAACTAAATATTGGCTGTGTCCGCATCAAGACAGGAATCCAATGTTTCTGTAACTTTTGAGGTGCCTTCATGATTGCAGCACAGATATCCTTCACTGCCTATGATATCCCACAATCCTGTGCGTGCACAGGGCAGTTGGTTGTAAAAATACAAATGGTGACTAATGGAGTGATTAAAAGGATTAACTTAATTATGACTCAGTATCTCCCAAGAAATAAGCATTGTAGCCATGAAATATTTGCTTGGTTATGACTAAAGCACACCTATATTCTGGTAAGGTCATTTGATGTCATGAAACATGATTCTGTGATTGAGTTCTCACCCAAATACACATCCTGCGAAGTCATAGACTGACCGGACAGTGAGGCAGCAAAGATATAGATGGCCTTTCTCTACGTTCTGTTCTCCTACTATTCCCAAGTCTGTTTTGAGGTCTCATAGGGAGAACTTCACTTGTTATGTTTGCGTATGACAAAGCTTTTCTAGTCTGCTGTGATTCAGATGATCCTGTGTTCAAACCTAATGAAAACCAAATGAATTTGGTTTTCTTTTTTTATGAGAAATGTTGAAACACGTTTATTTTGTTGCAATTCTAACAAATAACATTATGAGATCTATAAAACTATTACAAAGTGAGCAGTGAGGGCTGTATGACATCTGTGTGAGTCAGTAAAACAGTCAGGAACGGGAAAACACTTTATATTTTTCCTGGATACAGTTCCAGCCTTTATACTTTTCAGAAGTTTATTTGAGGCCTTTTCTGCAAAGCAACACAACAGATAGCAAACAAGTATTTATGCTCCAAAACAGAACAAAACCAAAAGAATAACAGGGCTTCATCCACTGTGTGAGTGATAAGTTAAAGTTGACGCAAAATACAACATGGAACAGAAACTGCACCAAAAATAAAAAAAATAAAAACTAGAACGTTTACAGAAAATGCACAGAGACTTTTGATAAACACAGATTTATAAAGCACACAGACTCCTGCAAATAAACAGATGGGCATTTGTTTATAGATTTCCAAAAATTAAACTGTGCAATTAAGACAAAATAGAACTGTTGTCAATCTAAGTGTCTACACAAACATATTGAATAACAGCATTATATTTTATTCCATAGAAGTAGTCTATACATTTTTAGACCTTTGAGCATAAATATTGTCAAATCTGTATGATAATTCTTCAAATGATTGAATACACAGAGAAAATCCAAAGACACATCTTAAGATGGTCTGTTTGAAGGGAATGGTGAATTCAAGAACATGATCCATGAATGAAAGATAAGCATTATAAGTGCCGAGACAAGCTTTAACAGCAGGGGAGTACAAAAAAAGCTGATACGTAAGGTGTCAAAATAGAGCATATTTAAATTAATGCAATAATGTAATAGGCTATGAGTAGCAGAAGTCATTAAGCATTCACGTCTCTGTCTGTACTACCTGAGAAATCAAGGAGGACAGAAGCGGACTCTAATGTTGTAAATGAAGCTTGAAAATTATCCACAGTACCAGTTCCTTCTACAACAATGCTTTGAGAACTGCATTTGTAATCTGCTGTTTGCTGGTCTCAAAACTGATCAGCTCTATAAATCACATAATAATGATCAGAGCTGAAGCTCTGTTATACAAGCTAGGATCATCAACAACTTCAAAAACATTAAAATACATCGTCAGACAAAAACAAGTTTAAGAATACTCAAACTGAATAGCATTTGTAGTAACATTTTGCTTTTGGCCTACAGAATAGAATTCGCACAAAATACTGCATACTTCTGTTAATATTATTTTCTGTTCTTCTGAGAGTTACAAAAATATATTTAATTTCTTCAGCAGGTAAATAACATATTTAGATCTAGATTGCATACACTATATGTAACTGTGGGTGTGTGTATTGTGTGTGTGGTGTCTACATTTGCAAATGAAATATGCCTGTGTGTGTTCAATGAGTAGTCAGCGATTGTGTATCTGTGTCAGAGCCGAACAGCTCTTTGTATAGCGGAGGGAAGAGGGAATGCACCGTGAGAGGGTAAAGCTGCCGGAACCATCGTAGTTTCTCAATGTGCAGCGCACACAAAGACTTCAGCACCGGGACTCTTTGATACAGCTAGGAACATACAAAAACACAACATTAAAAGCCATTCCAGCCGATATATGTCTTTACTTTCTGTATTTAAATCCTTCATCATTCCTTTTTCTCCATCTCTTTTACCTTATGCAGTAGACTCTCCTGATTGTCTCTGTGCAGAGTGTGACTGAGGGCAAGCTCCACGTCTCTCCTGACTCTCTGCACTCGTTCTCTGTCTTCCAGACACGGTCGATCTACTCAAAACGTAGAGAAAGACTAAGAGATTAAGCCCATTCTACTGTAAAGTCACAGAGTTTCTGCAGTAATGTGGTTTTGCTGTGCTCACCTGCATTGAGGAGGACCAGTGCAGTGAACACTGCCATCTGCTGTTCAGTCAGTCTCAGCGCACACAGGTTGTGAGCAAAGTCAAATACAGTAGCTATTAGATCGCCACATGCTGAAGAACAAACACAAACAGTTTGAATTACATGGCCATGAACTTTTGGAGGGTAAAATGAATGACAATAAAAAAAGCGAACATGTCATAATATCACTGAGCAATTATACCTTATGAAAAAGAAGTGGAATTTTATAGAATGTACATTTGAGTATAATATCAATGGAATAAAAGGCCACTTAAGTGTATTTTTTGTTGCGCTTTAAAACAGATTACTTATTTTGATGTGTGTGTGACTAATATACTAAAGCGTTTTAAAGCTCATTTAGAGCTAATATATTTAAATGTACTAAATTGCAACTTTATTACAAATGTATTCATAATTACAAATATATTTAAATACATGACATGCAAGTTTCAGTAGAAATGACATTAAAGTATATTTTAGTTTACTGTGAATCTTTGCCAGCATTTAGCAGTTCAAAGACAACAGAATTATGAAAGTACATATAAAGAAGTACTTTCTTACGCTAGTCAAAAATTAATCGAGTTACATTTAATATAAATTGAAACTACACATATAAATATAACATTTTCATTTAATTGCAATTGACATACAATTAAGTTTCTGAAAACATTACGTTCAGTCAGTTCTTTTAAAGTGTATTATTTCTGCAAATAGTACTTGTTTTTCACAAGGGTTAAGCCAAATATGGTAAACACAAGTTATTAAAAAAAATGCTGACAAAAATGCTCTTACACTGGAAGTCTATGGGGCGATTAACTCACCGAGGGATTTGAAAAGTTCTGTTCCTGCAAATTTGCCGTCAAAGAATACTGTGTTGTTTTCTGTGTTAAACATCCGACTCATCCGGACCAGAACCACTTCCATGGACCCTAATATGAAAGAGAGAATGGCACGCACAGAAGAAGGCAGAGAGGAGAGAGCAACATGCACAGAATTACAGAAAGAGGAATGAGAATGCAAGAGGAGAAGACGAAGCCAGAAAAGTGACAGGTTTTTGGGAGACAGAAACAGAACAGAGAGATGAGAATGGAGCTATAAACCTTGTAAACCTTACCAGCAGTAACTGATTAACTAGTATGTTGTACGGATAGCTATATCTCACCACTCTTGAGGAGAGCAATTTGATCATTCTGACAAAGCTGACGGAATCCTGGGATACGTTTAGCAAATTCCACCACGTACTGAACAGCATCGGTTAACCGCACCGCACAGTGCTGCCACATCTCATCCACCGACTGCAGAGAGATGGAGAAAGTGAGAAGGGTGAGAGTGATATCCACACTACAAGTTTGACTGAAATGTTTTTGAATGAAGCCTAAAGTCTCCAATATACTTTCTTCACTCAGGGGTACAAAGCCATTTGCAAACATTCTGACATGCTGGTATTAATATTTAAATATGTGATGCACACTGTCCTCTTAAATATACAACAAACACACAACAAAACTGCAGACATTTCCAGGAATTCTAGGTCATCTTTAATCTTTAAAGGCTGTATATGAGTGATCATAGAGATGTGGATATATTTGCACCAGCTCTGCAATTCGGCCCTCCATGTGAGAATTTTTATTTATTTATTTTTTTTAGAAAAAACATGAGTCAGACCAATGAAATCAATGAATGGTCAATGAAACAGACCAATGGCAGTTCAAATGTGTTTAATAGTCAGCTTGAAATTTTCCACAATCTTGTGTTGGCGAGTTGTTTTGATGAACCAATAAGAACTTTGAACACTATGTTTGACCAGCTTTTGTTAGAAATTACATCACATTTGAAAAAACAAAACAAAACAAAAAACCAAACTGCTATGGACCAATGGCTGTTCAAAGGTGTTTAACAGTCAGCTTTAAGTTTTCCAGAAAGTTTGCACTGGTGAGCTGTTTCGAAACACCAAAATGAATTCAAAAAAGACAGTCAGAAGAGAAAACAATGTCAAATTTACCGTCCCTCCCATATACGCTTCATTAGAAACACCCTCGCATTAGCGTGAACTAGTTTTGTAACAGACTAAAGATAATCCCTGAAAGCCACATTAAGAAATCCTAATCTAATGAACAGAGAAGGGAAGGGGAGGATGAATGAAAGGAAAGAGAGAGCTATGAATGAAGTGTAGCTCTCATGTTGTGCTGTTTACACAAACACACACTGGTTTTGTAACAGACTAAAGATAATCCCTGAAAGCCACATTAAGAAATCCTAATCTAATGAACAGAGAAGGGAAGGGGAGGATGAATGAAAGGAAAGAGAGAGCTATGAATGAAGTGTAGCTCTCATGTTGTGCTGTTTACACAAACACACACTGGTTTTGTAACAGACTAAAGATAATCCCTGAAAGCCACATTAAGAAATCCTAATCTAATGAACAGAGAAGGGAAGGGGGAGGATGAATGAAAGGAAAGAGAGAGCTATGAATGAAGTGTAGCTCTCATGTTGTGCTGTTTACACAAACACACATGAACATCCCTAGTAAAAAAGTACATTTATTTTAAAATACATTTATTTCATACTAAGTATAGTTCAAATCTATTAACACATTCACTGACATACTGCTTGAGACTTACTGACATTAAAATTATAATTAAACTTTATTTGGAGTACTACTTGTGCACAATGCACATTTCATAATATTAAGTCTAAATATTAAGTTTCAATATCACTATTGATGAGGACTGTATGATCTTTGAATATTATCCGTCTTTAAATGCAAGATATTTAAGGTGTACCTGAAGTATACTTGCAATAGTTCCACTTTAGCACAATAAAAATACTTCAGTATATCTTTAGTTGGGCTTCATCACTACTTCTGCACAATTAAAGTGCATTAAGTACAAAATTAGATGTTTCAATTTTGCAGACTTTAAGTATACCAGTTTAGTATACTAGAAGTACAACTGCAGGGTATTTTTTATTAAGTACATAATATGTAAATGTATTTGTAGTATACTTAGCATGAAACAAATGTATTTCAAATACATTTAAGTATATTTATTTTTCACTAGGGATATATGCATATTTTTGTCATGTTGGTGTCTATAGTTTGTAATGATATTAATTAAGGTTAATGATATTTTCTTTTCCCCAAAACATCATTTAGTAAGTTTATTATGTTTTTTTTCTTCGCAACGACTGTTGGGTTTTGTCAGGTCCCTGAAATGTAGCTGATTTCAGGTTTTATACTGGGGACATTTGGTCTGAAATTGTAGCTAACACACGCATGCACAGCATTAAAAGTGAGATTACAGTGTATTTAACAATAATATCAGAAACACTATGCAAAGGCACAGGTCTTAAAATACATTAGTGTTTAAAACTGCAAAGTAACAGAAATAGTGGCAGACTTTTTCTTCTGTACATCCGAGTGAAACAGATTATCAAAAGAAAACACTGTAGAACGGGGAATTCCATCCACACTGTTGAGTGGATGGAGGCGGATCTGAATGCAAGCTTCTGATTAATTGTAAGAAAGGGACGGTGTTTAAAAAATATGAATGAAAAGAATATTGGAGAAGTCCAGCGTATGTTTCACTGGAAGATCCAGATAATATATTTTGATTAAACATTACACATTGATGAATTGTTCATAATAAGATCAATAATATGCATTTTGAAAAAAAGATAGAGTGAATTTTTGTTTCATGTTCACTTGTATGTTCTGGTCCGGAGTCTTGTCTCAGATAGTGAGAGGTTTTGTTGCATTTCTGGCATGTTTGCAGGTTCCTAAATTGAAACTCAAAATGTGTGTGTTCTGTACATTAGTGTGTGTGTGTTTTCAGTCAAAATGACAGTAAGTCTAACCTACTTATTTCTTGGAATCCAGCAATGTGTGTGTGGCTATGTGATGTGGTCACATCGTCCAGTACCAAGGAACATGAGTCCCCTCCCTCAAGCACACACACACACACACACACACACACACACACACACACACACCATGCACACATACAGGTGGGAGGAAACATAGAGAAGGAAGTGAATGAGAGAATGATACAAGGTTAAAGTTCATAAGTTTAAAGATACATTCCACTGAGGTTTATTACAAAATAATAATAAAAAAAAAAAAAATGCAATCATAAAATGATGTAAAAAGGTTTTAATTGAGAGCTGAACTAATAGGATTACAATTGAAATTGTTAACCAAGGGTCATATTTAATCCTAGCTTAATGTAATGCTGTGAGTGGATTTTGTGCAATAGTGAGAGCTTTTGCACAACATCTTAACTTACATTTGTGGAAAAGATATTTCATTGTAGAAGCATCAACACGTTATTTCATTAATATACCCGAATATATGAAAGGATATATCAAAGCAGATCAGATTTGCTGTTTGTGCGGCTGTTCAGTGGTGCTGTGCTGTTCACATGCGCAATCTTTGTGTCAGCAGTTTCTTAAAACAAACATCAAAAATTTGATCTCACATGAATTCAGTGTGGTTCACTGTGTGTTTTGAGCATTGTGTGGTTTGCTTATATACTGCATAGCTCCAATGCTGCACAACAACAACAGGGTTATGCTGCTTCTACAAGATATTTGTCTTTTATGCAAGTCCATTTTTGGACTTTTTGAACCACTTTTTCTTAGTGTGAAGTACATTTTAATAATCTGAAGAACCTTTTTCAACTATAACAAACCTTTTGTGGAATGGAAAAGTTCCATGGATGTTACAGGTTTTTCATAAATGCCAAAAAAGAACCTTTATTTTTAAGAGTGTGCACTCCACCAATAAATCTGACTTGACGGGCAACCTAATGTCAAGTCCAAAAAACAACAATGTGAATGGATAGTTTACTGAAACCACGATTAAAGTCGACCAAAAGGAGACCCAAGGCCAGGAATAGTGTATAAAAATACCAAACTAGGGGACTTTAACTTCCAAGGGGGTCTCAAGATGACTTAAATAAGACAAAACAAGCTGTAAAATCAGCTAAAACAACTAAATTTAAATATTTCTTATTTTCATTATTAAATTAAATTGTGTTTAATTATTAATTCTAATTATTTAGGTACATATTTTAATATATGGAGAGTCTGTAAAGTATGAAACACAGTTGTATATATTTTGTTTCATATATTTGACTAATTAGTAACTGAATAATAAAAATGGCTGAGAAAATTGGCTGTAATAAAATAAAACAAAAATATATCCCAATTCCCACTCTTTCATACTGTTCACACTTTATCTTGCATTACTAATTCACACTTATACCACAGCTGATGCCCAGTGAAATGCTGCTTAACTCAGGGTTTATCTTGACGTTTACTGGTTAGGTGTAGTGTGAACAGCCTATAAAAATATTGTGTTCTCATCTGGGCCATGTTATTATACTGAAATGATCATCTAAAAAATTTGAAAAAGGGTGATCTGAGGTAAAGTGGAATCTGAATGTGTCATGTCAGCCTGACCTTTTCATGTCAGAAATTAAAGCTTCTTTTGATGAGCTTTCCCACCTGGTCTATCAAAGCCTTTACAGTGGGTGAATCAAAGAAGGGCATTTTTTCTCACAAAAACAACAAAATCAAATAACACGTCACAAGAAAACAGGGAGATTCACTGTGACTGACTGAGACAGGGGGAATATTGAGTGTGAGGAGGTGGACGTGAAGGTGTCAACCTCAGAGTCTTTTAAGTGGTTTACTGGCTTCTCTTTCACTCTGACTTTCCCTCTTTCATGCATTATCTTGCTCTTTCTTTCCCTCTCTCTGTCTCGCTCACAAAGGAAGTGACTGCCAGTAATACGCTCTTTCATCTGTGTTTTTACTGCCAGGAATGTCCATCCCCCTCTTCACCCCGCCCCTCTCTTTCTCATCCTCTCTTCTCCCAATCCCACATTCTCCCAAAAGACATTGAGAGGAAATATTAATCTGATACAGCACTCATAAAAAAAAACTACAGTCACAAGAAATCTAAACATCTCATATTTCTTGTCTGAAATTGAATTTGTCATGCAATATCATGCACATTTACACTGTATTATTATAAGTGATTTAATTAACCTTGTAAAGTCTGGCATATGAAATAATAGTCAGAATTAAGTAAAAATCAGTTAATTGAACCTTTAGAGAAAAATCTAAAAATAGATAATTTAATAAATGTGTTTTTTATGAGTATCACTTGAGATAAGGCTCATATAGTATGATATAAGAGAATATGGAGCTCACACCCGAAGAGAAGAAAAAAAGAGCACTTACATTTTATACAGAGGCCCAAACTGAGAGAAAAAAAAATTGGTATCACATGCTGATATTATATGGCAAAAAAGTATGATTTATTTCTAATGGCTTGTAGTGTAAATCAACAGCAGACTACTTGCATAAAATGCATCTAAATATCAGTTGTTACTCTATACCTTAGTAAGATGATATTTAAATTCTTAGTTTTATGGTAAAAAAAAAAAAAATCTGTAGTTTTAAAACAAAACATAATGCAGTGCAATACAATGTTGATTAAAAGATGTACAAATAAATGCTCATCAAAAGCCTAAAATTTCTGTTTATGATGTATAATATCATATTTGATACATTTCATCATGATTTAAAAAAAAAAATATCTATGGATAATCAAACAAACCTACGTTTCTTCAGCCCAGTGAGGGTTCATCTTGAAATATTACTAACAATATAAAAGCTTTTTTTTATATTTACTTTTTAAAAAAATCACCAGATTTCACAGATTTTTACTTAATAAAAAAGTATAAACTATCAATCAGATGACAGAAGTTCTGTGTCAGTGTGTTTATGTCACTGTGTCAAGGTGTGTCATGATTTAGGGCACAAAAGGAAACTCTCTGCAACAGTTTTTGCAAGAGTGTGGGTCTCATGTCAGAAGTGTGTTTGTCTGGAGGGAAGGTGTGAATGTGGGTTGACATCCTATCTATTGCAAGCGACATTTGTGGATGCAATTTAAAAAGTGCCATGTTTGCTTGTGGGCGCTAAATTCTGTAGCCAGATTTTTCAGCCAATCAATAACCTAAATGCCATATGACCAATAACTCTGGAGCCAGGTAAATGTCAGCATCACAATGCTGATGACACAACAGAAATGCTCATACATTGTTCTTTTCATTATTGTCTGTCCTGAGCTGAAAGACAGCAGACAACATTCCATTTAAGTCACTTATGATCTCTAAAAACAGCTAAAATGTTTAACATAATATAAAGATTAACAAACAGTGTCACTGAGATTCTATTGTAGCTTTTAGAATTAGCTTTTATTTTATATTTTCTGTTTTCATTTTAAATTTAGTTAACATTTTAGTACACATACACACACTGCTGTTCAAAAGTTTGGGATCAGTAAGATTTTTCATGTTTTTTAAGGAAGTCTCTTCTGCTCATCAAGGCTGTATTTATTTGATCAAAAATACAGGAAAAAAAACTGTAATATTCTGAAATATTGTGAAATATTATTTCAATTTCTAATATTGGTTTTCTGTTTTAATATACTTTAAAATATAATTTATTTCTGTGACGCAGCGCTGAATTTTCAGCATCATTACTCCAGTCTTCAGTGTCACATGATCCTTCAGAAATCATTCTGATACGCTGATTTATTATCATTGTTGGACACAGTTGTGCTGCTTAATATTGTTTTATAAGCTGTGATACTTTTTTCAGGATTCTTTGATGAATAAAAAGTTTAAAAGAACAGCATTTATTTAAAACAGAAATCTTTTCTAACAATATAAGTCGTTACTATCACTTTTTATCCATTTAGCACATCCTTGCTGAATAAAAGGATGCATTACTTAAAAAAAATATATAAAAAAAATACTGACCCTAAACCTTTGATCTGTTTCCAACACTGATAAAAAAACATATATAATAATTAAAAAAATCAGCATATTAGAATGATTTCTGAAAGAAACGTGAAGACTGGAGTAATGGCTGGTGAAAATTCAGCTTTGCTCCACATGAATAAATTATATTTTAAAGTACATTAAAATAGAAACTGTTATTAATAATATCAATAATGTTATCAATAATATTTCACAAAATTACAGGGTTTTTTTCTGCATTTTTAATCAAACAAATACAGCTCTGATAAGCATAAGAAACTTCATTAAAAACATTAAAAATCTTACAGATCCCAAACTTTTGATTTTGATTTGTTTTGTTTTTGTTAAGTATGCATTTTATGCTTTTGCAAAAAATGCTTTTTCATCAGACCTTACAGCTACTTTTGAAAAACTGATGATGGAAATTAACAAACAAGCTAAATTTCCTATTACTACATATTGAAAAGCCAATAACAAATCTTGTATCTCCTTCCTCATTTTTAACCTTTTTTATTACTTTCTTTCACTTTAAGAAAATTCAGAAAAAAGCTTCCAATGTGTTAATATGAAAGAATTTTACACATTGCATTGTGAGATGTTTTATAGGGTTAAATGAAATGTCCATAATGTTCTGACAGAAAATTACTCATACCTTTTGTGTTTTTTAATTAAACATTTTTTTTTTTTACTTTAGAGTATATTATTTAAACCTAATTGGCGCACTCACGCTCCCACATTCACATGCTACTCAACACTTTTAACATCTTCATGAGGGATTCCTTCACTAAGGAGGCCTCTCTCATACACAAGGCCTGTAATCAACAAAACAATCTCTTCCTGGGTTCCTTGCCTGTGTTTTCTGTCTGCTTGTGTTTAAAATACACTGATACCAACATGTTCCCTTGCACACACCAACTCCAAATAAAGAGAAATATCTGCATAGAAACAAAAAGCTTCTCATTCTCATTACATCTCTCTGAAACCACATGCTGATAAAGAGAATAGTTCTCTTCTTCTCTTCTCTGCTATCTGTTCACCTAAACCACACGCTGATAACGACTAAAAAAAGCCTTCATGCTTCTCATCTCCTCTGCTCAAATTGATGAAAACTATACCAAAAAAGAAAAAGAAAAAGACAGGAATATCCCTAAATTCTGTATGAGAATTATTACAGAGGTTTGCAGAAAAATCTGACTCGCAATCTAATGAATTAGACAATATTAGGCCACTAAAAATACAGTGTTTTTTTTTTTGTTTGTTTGTTTTTTTTACATTAGATTAATAGCGCATGTCATAATGTGAAATAGAATAGAATTACGACAAATTATTAGCAGTCATTAATCCCAGAGGTACTTACCACAGCTGGAGATCACGATAAAGCATTGACGTATCCATATAAATATTTCTCCAAAATTAAGCCAAATGTTCGCAACGGATAAAAACTGACTTGAACAAATTTCTAAGCTGTGTAATTTGAGCTAAAACTGAACAAAGTAAAGTTACCCGTTGAATTGTACTTAAATTTGCACAATAACTGTGAGAGACTATATATATCTCTCAGATCATACAGGTTTCCAGAAATGAAGATACTATCTCACCTATATATATATTGCTGCTTGACTGTAAGTAAGATGTAAGCTGAGATATGTCGTAAATGATTATCTCTGATGTACCACTGATAGAGGAAAATTACATAAAGCCATACCGCAACTTCAGTATTTAGGTCTGAAAATGCCACTGCAAATAGTGCAGATCCTCCTACTTTTTACGATTTTTTTTTTCTTCTTTTGTTTTACTTTTTATAGTGTGTAAAAATATATAGAATACTCAAAATTAGTTTTAGACTCTCTTCAATTTAAAATCAAATCACATAGAATTTCTTAAGCTTTTATATATATATATATATATATGTGTGTGTGTGTGTGTGTGTGTGTATACATACTCACACTTCAGTTCACACACAAAATTACAGCAAAAAATTTACAGTAGATAGAAAATAAAAGTTATTTTTATAATGTATAATATTAAGATATATGATTTAACACCTTTCTGACAAGGTATGAAGGTTGGATTTATGATGACAGTTACAGTGCATGTTATTTTACTGTATTATCTAAATGCAATAGCTGTTCTCAGGACAACAACGGTCTAATGAAATGTTTAACGTGGAGAAAGAAAGCAGAAAACGTACATAGACTCCTCAGATAGTCTGTGGATTTAAGTCCCCATAGCATATGTATCTAGTGGTTCTGTTTGTTCTTCTTTTGAAACAGCATTCTGCACTGTAAACTAGTGAAAACCTCAAGGTTCCACTAACGGAAATCCTCAAGTTGAATGCAAGAGTGCTGTGACAGGACAAAAAAAAAAAAAAAAGTCACCAAGAGAAAGAATGAAAGAGAGAAAAAGAGAGAACCTGGAAACATCAAGAGCTTATAGCTTTCAAAGAAACACAACTCATGAGACAAACTGAGGAATTCTGAAAGATCCTTATTTGACACAGCACATTTGTTTAATGCACGTCTAATTGAATAATATATCTAATGCTAGATAGAGTGCTTGAACAAAAAAATGTTGTTTAAATATTCACTGAAGTGTTTTTATTTGGATGAGTTTAGTTTTATATAGTTTCACTATAACAGCTCAGTTTTTAAAATAAAAAATTACATGCTTTAATAAATTATTAATTCTTGTGTTTTGTAATTATACTGGTTGTGAAACCATTTAAAAATGAAAAAAAGAGCAAAAATTTGAATTTGTTTTAACGTATAATTAACGTAAGCTATTTCTGAAATAAATATTTATGTTTCTGAAATAAAACATAAATTAGTAATCAAAGGATTACATCTATAAAAATAATTCAAAAAGCAGCACAGCCACGAAAGCATCTTTGTCACAGGAAAGTGGCAGAAGATAAGATGAAATAAGCTGAGTTTGATAAGACATTTGTGCTTAGCATGCGGTTTCACACACACACACACACACACACACACACACACACACACACTCGCAAACATATAAACACATTTAAATATTCTTTTCATTGTCTAAATTAACAATACATATGATCTTAGGTCTTGAAGGCACTGAATTATTTTTTTTTTTTATCAGTCTGAATGGAAAAGCTTTGTGAATTCAGGGGGAAAGATTTTCAAGACTTCAAGACTCTTTGATTTTCAAGACTTTAGTCACTGAATGTATAAGTCATGATTTCAGAGTCTGTGAAGATTTAAAGACATTTAAAAACAATAGTGAAAGAAGGATTGAAACCCCCACACTAAAAAAGCGGTAAATTTATACACATATCAGTGTGCTGAACACATTTACGAGTTTCAACTTTCCTTTCGTAACATTCAGTTTCATAAGCATTTGTTCTATATGAAAACAGATCATATCTGATTTAAAAACATTTTTTTAAATATATATATATATATATATATATATATATATATATATATATATATATAATTCAAAAAGGCAGTTCTTAAACTTTTTTGATTTGTTTTACTTGGTAACAACGGAGAAAAACAAGCCAAAAATGTAGGTGATGGAAAAACAGCATTCAAACAAAAGCTCTGCACGCACACCTGTGCACATACACACACGTGTGTGCCGACATACACACAAACTCACACACAGGGACTGAATGGGTGACCACAGCGCAGAACACGCAGTGTTGCAGCTGGTGAAGCGTTCATTGGCAGTAAATTCAGAAAGTATGTGTGTGTGCAGTTAGAATCTAGTGCAACGTTGCAAAATGCCTCACTCTGCATGTTTTCTAAATGTGCATATAAAACCAAAAAGTGTATTCAATAAAATCCACCAATTTTCTTTCCGGTTGCGTTCATCGGATGAAGATCAAAACAGCTATCCCGGAAGGTCTCTCTTCAGTCTGACTGACTAAAGCAGTGCTTCTTTCTGTCTTTCTTTTTACGGAATAAAAAACAGGACCTTTTATGCCTTTTATGCTTTAGAACCATAGTAAACTGTCCACATAAAGTTCAATTAGCTTCTGTTCTTAAATAAGGCTAATTTAATAACATTTCAATTAACATATCATCAAACCTTATTCTTTAAAGAAACGCTTAAACATTAGCTTTTAATAAAATATAAATACAGTAAAACAAATAAATAAATAAAAATACCACTAAAGACTGTCTTTACAAGTCTTAAACATTTTATTGTATTGAAATGACATTTTTTGGAACACAAAAATTTGGTACAACTATTGCAAAACATATGCGTTAGCAGTCTGGACATTTTCCATGTTTTAAAAAAAATAATAAAGTTACTCAAATATAAAGTAACACGTGGAGGTATGGGAATTATGCACTGACTAAAATATTAAATATCTTTTATTTCACTTTCTTCAACTTGTTCATTTGTTGCTCAACCAACTTCATGAGGTGCATCCTGGGATGTTTTTCCAATAGTATATATTTTGTTATTAAAATTTAAAAACGAGCATTTCTTGCTAAGAAATTACGGATACGTAGACACAATTTACATCTATCCAGCATTTAAGCATTTTTTTAAGATTATGAGAAAACAAATTAATTTACGCGAGTGCATACACAATAGAAAATGTATTTTTTTAATGAAAATCAATGCAAGAGGTAAGACAGTCTCAGTTGTGGTTGAAATCTGGAATTCTTTTACGGTGCCTTAAGTACTTTTTTTTAATCACACTTAAAAAAAAAGCTTTCAGCAGGGTGTTGGACTACAGCGAGAGCTTCAGTGCAAACCGGCATCAGATTACGCAAAGTGATAAGATACAGCACAGCTGAGTTCAGCAAGTCCTGCTTGAATTGTAGCAATTTTGATGAGCAGATATTTAACCACATACGGGATGTGGGCTGCTATGGAAAATTCAGTTTTAGGGGACTGTACAAAAATGCCTATTTGAGAGTCATTTCTGAACGATGTCCACAACCACAAGCCTCACAAACGAACGTCATCTGATATTTTCAGGGTCCTCAGTTTTGTCTGTGTGGGTTTCAGGACAAAGTAAACAAAAATAGAGGGACAATTAAATATCGTCTTTATCCTTTTAGCAGTTAATTTGTGTTCATTCCGTTTAGGCCAAACACAATGACTCAAAACTGAGGATGTTAAATTCAGAGAGTTTCTGAAAGCGAGACCTTACCTTGCAGTGTTTGTATTATTAGTGAGATAATCTGCACGTTAAAACCTTTATCTGTAGTCACGTAATCATATCTGTAGTTGTGGTACTAATCATAACAGCCACAAAGCACAAGATAAACTAATAATCAATTTATCTGACCATTAAACAATATTGTGGCTTGCAAGGTTAGTGACTGAACTGATTACTTATCTACATTACCTGTCACTGTCTATTGTTTATTTATTGTGAGTTCTGTGATCTATGTGTATATCTATAAAAAATCTAAGTAATTATCTGCCTTATTTTTGTTGAAAAGCACTGTACAAAAGAACTGATAAATTCATAATCAATTTAGTACAATTTAGTTCGCTTAATTGAGTGGACTGCAAGAGTTATAAACATAATGTTTTTTGTATGTTTGAACAACTTTGCATAGAAAAGTCCTGTTTATAAGACTTTAGTTAAATCTAGATCAATTTCCAATGCGATTATTCAGTTTTTAATGTCAAACCAGATTTTAGACTAAACTAATGTTGTGCCTTAGGCTCAAAGGCGAATCGTGAAAATGGAAATGGCATATTTGATGTTGAATGTGTGAAAATCCCTATTACTAAACTCAGTGAGAACAGATAGAGTCACACACCCACGCTGGACCACTTCACACACACACACACACACACACACACGAGTCTACGGTTAAAGGCATTAATAAGTTACATTAGGTAAAAGCAAACACAAACCAAGTATGAAAAATAGAATTAGAATGAATGTAGCTTCATAGCAAATTTATATGAATTAATTAAACTAAATTAAACTTTCCCGCGAAAGCATTTTATCAAGTCAATCCGAATATTTGAAGCACATTTTAAATTATAAATTAAAAAACATTGATTCTTATGTTGTGTATCAGGTTCATCAGGTAATGCAAAGGTATTTTGAATTTATAAAGCAATTATAATTAAAAGTCCTGATTTCAAAATCAAAGCACATCAGATCTACACTGCTTTCTGTATTCCTACAAAATCCTGCATATCATCCCACCCCATCCTTCAAGATGTCCATGATGTGCATCATCCATCTCTGAAGTCTCGGACGTGTTAATATGGCGGCATGAGTCGTGTACAACTACGACACAACACAGTGAAACTCCAAAAAGGTCAAACCGAGAGCCTGAAAGCAATGGATATACAATCACTATGTCCTAAACTCGAGTTTGATGAGCGAAACGGAAGAGCAAAATGGACACAAAAGTGTTTCGCAACTTAAAAGTTGCTCTAACCAAAATGAAACTCATTACTTTCAAAGACACAAGGATGCATCCAATGTGATGTAAACAAACATTTGTCACACACCCACACAAACATCAGTAAAAAAATACATACTTGTTAGGCCAAACACAAAAGATAAATGCCTACCTCGCATCATCTTCACAGCATGTGTGAACGAACTGTCTTTCTCTGGTGAAGCTATACGTCAAAATCACTCAGTATGGTTGACAGCTCTGTTTCACAGTTAATCAAACTTCTGAACAGATGATGCTGTCGCAGGTTGGGAGATGACAGAGAGATTAGGTGGTTTTCTGTCGGTAGATGACAGAGAGAGAAAGAGCATTTGTGTGTTTCTATCCGCGAGTGACAAAGAGGGAGAGGGTCTGTCCCTTTCAAACTGTAAGGTACACCTCTCTCTGTCGCACACACATGATGTCTCTTCTAAAGAACTTCATGTGCTGTTTCTCTGTCCGTCTATAGGTGGACTATACTTTCTCTTTCTCTTTCCATTTCAGCAGTGAGCAGCTCACCTCTGTATGTTTGTCTTCATTGCATCCTGAAATCCTGAATTCCTCACTTTATCCCTCTCACTTTCCACCAGTGCAAACACAACTAAAAACTTACTGAATAATTTCTGTCCTGAATAAATTGTGCTTTTAGAAAAAAAAGGTGCAAAAGCTGTCGCTGGGACGGAAACCTTTTGAAATGTACACTTTTTTTGGTTACACTTTATTTTAAGGTGTCCTTGTTACAGTGTAATAATTACACATTTAAGTAATGAGTAATATTAATTAACTACATGTACTTACTATATGGTTAGGGTTAGCATTAGGGTTTGTCTTAGGGTTACTTGCATGTAATTATGTATAATTTATTGTTATTATAAGATTAAGTACATGTAACGTGTAACATGGACACCTTAAAATAAAGTGTTACCCTTTTTTTACTCATAAAGGGTGCATATTAGTATGTTGAAGGTACATATGAGTACCTAAATGTTACATATTAGTGTCTTTTGAAAGGATACTGCCCCAGTGACAGCTTTTGTACCTTTTCTCTATGTGATTAAAGGAGACGGCAGCATTTAAATTGTGAAGTATTGACTTGTTGGCTATTAGGAACCGTTCAGAAAGGATGTGAGGCTGGTCTGATACGGTGGTAGAGGGTATTGGTGTAAACAAGCTGGTTAAGATCGTCATGTGATATTGTTGCCGCAGCATACGGCAGAGTTGTTATTGCTTGTCATTATGAATCATGGTCCAACCACGCTCTGCGTGTTTTCTAATCCACCTACATTCACATTCAAATTAAGCCAGTACACTAATATGACATGAAACAATTAATTTTTTTCCTTTAAGAGTTTCCTCACATTTTTATAAAGTGAATTTGACTGAGGAAAAATTTATAGAAGGATCTAAAAAGACCAAGGACATTGCCACAAAGTTCAAATTTAAATGCAAAAACAAAAAATTAAAGGAGATAAGGAAGGAAAGAAAGAGCAGAAGATTTACACAATGCACGCTTGTAATCAAACACAAAGGCGGGAAGAGTTTTAAACAGCATCTTTTCACCAAAATACTCTCAGATCTTATCTTCATTGAGATGCACACACCCATATCTGTGCGCACCTGTGAGTGCGTGTCTACAGTAGCTTTGCTCACGTTTAAACATACAGCTTTTGTGGCTGAAGTAAAAATATATGTGGATACAGGTGCATTGTGTTTGTGTGTGTGTGTGTTCTTTACAGGTGTAATAATGCACCGCTTTGCTACACTGATACAGGCCCCCTCCCTATAACCACAATGGAGGGGTTCTCTGATATGCAAAAAACAACATACAGAGGGGGTTAAAGCCACCTTTCAAAGCACGCACACACTAGGAAACTGCTATTGTGCTTGACTGTACAACATACTTGCACAGCTACAGAGTGTATAACTGAATGGTTGAGATTCTCAGTTGTACTTACTTAGATGGGATTTCTTGAGCACTGGATTTCCTAAAGAAGGGCACAAAACAATAGTTAGTTAGGCAATTAATATGTTTCGTGTAACTATATATGTTCTAAATATGTTAAATTGTTAAATTCAACATAATCGTGATGTAGCATGAAGTTGTAAACACATCAAATGTCTCTCTGTCTTGAAATATTGATTTAGGCCTGTCACTATATCAGACTATATTGAAAAAATGAAATCACACCACAATGTCAACATTTTTTTGGAAGCAAATTTAATTATTTGAATTAATTATTCAAATAATACAATTTAATTTTAATTACAGAAAATGGACTACTGAGCTGTGTCCTACTTGTTGTATTTGTTAAGCTTTCAATTAATCCATAGTTATCAAGGAAATATTTTTCTTTTACAAGTTTATCAATAACTGCAAACCAAACCTTGGTCCCAAACTAGACCCTACTGAGTGACAGCTTAATTTATAGTAAATTTTATTTATTTTATTTTATTAGATTTAAATTAGATTTAAATTTAGATTTAATAAATTTAAATTGGGTGTTTATTTAATGTTCATTCCGAAAAATAACAAATTACGCAAATCAGGTTTTAAAATTTCAAATTTGTTAACAGAATTGCAACAACAAAAGAAAGGTCATGTTTTAATTGAATTTTTAGTTTTAAGGATAGTCCACACACACACACACACACACACACACACAAAAATACTCTCTCATCATTTACTCACCCTCAAGTTGTTCCAAAGTTTCTTTCTTCCATAGAAAATAAAAAAAATAATTTTTGATTTGGTTGGTAACCAAACTGTTGATGGTCCCCATATGAAAATAAAAATGACAATGGAATTTCATTGGAGACCAGCAACTGTTTGGTTACCCACTTCAAAATATCTTATTTTGTGTTCAGCAAAAGAAAGAAACTATCTCTTTAATAATTAACATTTTTAAGCAAACCCAACATGTACTAGGGCTTAGTTAGAACCCTATTCATGGAAAGTGTCAGTGTTATTCACACACCTACACATACTAAACTAAAACTGTTAAAAATGCATGTATGCGTGTGCATGCACTAACACATGTACACAAACACACATCATCATTCACATGAAAAGCCCCCTTTAACCCCCATCCCAGCCTACACACGAGCACAAACAGCAATCTCCGTTGTCTGACGTTTGACCACACTTTAAGAAAGTTCAGATTTGATGCTGTGTTGGCCGTTTCCGATGGGTATTTTTAGCAGTGTGTCTGTCTGAAGACACAGGGCAGGTACGATAACCATCACTGGGAAGAAGACTTGGCCTCTCTCTCTCTTACTTTCTCTGTCTGTCTCTCACTCCGGCTGTCTCTCTCCCTCTTTGAAGGGCTTTGTGGCTTTTTGAAAAAGTCACTTTTGCTTATGTAGCGGAACACACACAAATAGGTGCGTGGCGACTTGCAGACATACTCGGAAACAAAGACTCTCAAAGCAGGTATTTCACAACACCCTCTCACGATTTGCCTAATAGCAAATAAAATGACCTATACTGTTTTCGGTATGATTTTTCGGTAAGTAGGATTCTGTGGATTTGCATGAATTTTTGAGTGTGTTTATGTTTATAGACATAAAAGAGCAACAAGGTTCATCGTTTGATGGCAGATTAAAGGATTCTCTGTGGTACCTGAATGATCAGGGTGATATAAGGCACCATGGTAACGGATCTAAATGCAGTTGGATAACCCAGCCAAGCCCTGATTACACTACTTATCGACCCATTCTGGCCAACTAGTTACTTGACCAAGCATCTATTACAGGACCAGAGACAAAGAAAAAGAGATTTGTGTGCTTGAGTTCATGTGCTTTGAGAACAAACAATTACACTTATTTAGAACTCATTATCACTATATGCTTAGCAAGATCGCTAAAATAGCATTTTAAAATGTACAAACACATATCTAAAAATTAAGTCATTAAAACAACAAAGTAATAGTCTTGACACTCTGAAAAACACACAGATAGCGCAAACTGACATTTGGGCCTCTGTTATCAGTGCCTGACATAAACTTATCATCATCTTGCTTGCACTGAACAACACTTGTCAGGTGACAGCTACAATATCTACAATAAGTCATTTGCTCTCTTACACATTTAATAGGGCTACAAAAAGGATCCATATTGAATTTAACTGAGATATATGTCCACTTATCAACAGTATTTTATTTTTATTTTCCTCTCCAAGTCACATGGTTTTGTTATTGCATTCCATCTCTTTGCAGTTAAAGTTTTTCATGTGATTTCACCAGGAACTAAAGACACTGAAGTTTTAAAGCATTAAAAAGGTGAAACTGTGAACATTCCCAAAGCCGAGTGTCTTGTGAAAGCAATAATCCCACACAATAAGACTCATAAAGGAGGAGTAGAAGAGAACTGTGCATGAACACACAGCAAATGCAACACTAGAGCACCTTAAACTCCCCCAAAAAGTTGTAGATTGCCCTGGCTAGGGTTGTCACAATACCAAAATTTCAGTAGTGAAATCCCAGTAAAAATTCACGGTTCACTGCACCAGTTTTGGTACCATAGCAAAAACTATTTAAACTCTAATCGAAAATAAAAAATTAAAACATGTAAATTAAATTTGTTAAGTAAATAACACATTAAACCAACAAAACTTGTAGAAACAAAACTTGGTTTAACACATTAAACCAACAAAATCTGTATTTATACTCCAAGTTTTAATGCACAAATCTACTTTGACATGTCAGAATTTTTGTCCCGTTCATAGCTATGATGATCAGTGTGTCACACTCTTTGTTGGTAATAAAGGATTTGCGAGCACGCAGTACTTGATGAACTCACACTGAACAAAACATCTGCTTTGATAGTGGATTCTTACTAACTTGAACACATCTGATTGGCCATTGTATTCATGCTCTTGACATAAACGTCTGTGATTGGCTGCAGTGCTCAATGCAAGTGTTTGAAAGCAGCCCCTACTGTTAAATTTTTTTAGTTTCAGTACCGACACTAGCCCTGGCAAAAGATTCCCATCAAACTTTAGAATTACTAAAGAAATTCCAGCATCAACAGATGCACCTCTGAAGACTTGCCCAGAGAATAAATGGCTGGAAACAAAGAAATACAGAAAATGGTCAATCACTCATGGTGACAAAAATGAATGTGTATGTCCATGCACTTGTACAGATGTTTTCTTCACCTTTTACACGACGCACAGGTTGTGGGAACCTCCTCAACCACCTGGATGATGTAATGGCACCCATAATGCCCTAGAAAAGGCAGCGTGTCCCCATTACTATTAGTACCCACGCAGACCGCAGGGCCCCTGCTGACTTCTCTAAAGCCTCTTCCTCTGCAACCTGTATCTATGATGTGTCCAAGCTTCCTATAGCATGAATACATAGTATACTATGAACCCAATTAAGGCACTAGCAAGGACCTTGATCATCGCTGTTTGTCACCACAGCTGGTCATCATTCATTTTGTTTATTGTGCATCTTACTTAACTGTAATAAAAAGTACAGCAATGCTAAGTCTGATGATTTAACAGACTGAAAAAGACAAGATGATATTTCAGAAAAAAGAAGTAGAGTGAGGAGCAGGTGTTCACTAGTGCATTCTGGGAAGTTCTATAAGGAGCAATGTTTTAGAGCACTGGATTCTTATCAACTCTTGCCAACTCCCTGGGCAGTGAAACAAGAGGTCAACTATCCAGGTAATAACCAGGCTTAACCCTGCTTAGCTTCTGTGGGTAACCAGTAAAGAGCTGCAGGGTGTTAATCTGCTGGAAACATGAACTGTGAGGTGGCAGTTGTCCTCTGTTTTTCCATAACAAGAAGTCTCTGAGGACCCCTGCGGCTATACAAGGGAAATCAACAAGTCAACAACATCCTATAAAAACGAAAAAACTGACCCATCCTGAGAGACTAACTTCTAAAAAGTGCTTTGAACTCAACTAGCTGTGAGTGTGATTGAAAATGAATCTACACAAATAACTGTAAAGATACAACACAGAGCATCAAAGTTATTTCATATTTCAGTTGACAACCATTGACATTATCATGAGTCTCAAGATTTGCCTCATCTATGTAGATTCATAAACCGCTAAAAGGTAACACATGCCATATTGTCGTTGAGTGTTTCATTACTCTGTGGTTTCCTTTTGTCTCGCACCCATCTCTTCCTCTGTTCATTCTTTAAAGTTCTTTCTCACTCCCACCTGTATAAAATCTCCCCCGTGTTTTGTCAAATGTCACACAAGTGTTGCAATGTGTGTGAGAGAGGTTTGTGTGTGTGAAAGCAGGTAATCTGTGTAGTGGGGTAGTGGAGGTACTGTATAAGCTTTTGGATCTCAAATTAGCCAATCGGCTTCTGGAAATAGATCAGGAATCCAAAGACACTCACTAAACACTAATCTTTCCTTTAATCCAGATTATGTCCATTCTTACCACACACAGAAGTATTTACAGTATTTCTGGCAAGGTGATATGAGGGTAAGTTAGAGAGAATGAGAGAATCAGAGAGAAAAAGCTAAATAAATAGTGAGAGAAAACACTGAAGTAATAACACAGATGTATCAGAAGAGTCTGAACGAGATTTCTGCATTCAGGAGCGGAAAACTGTGGATGTGATATAAAAAATTAAAGGACTCCAGGTGGTTAAACCCTCAGTAATAACGTTTCAATAACGTAAATCAGTGCGTTTACAATGGATGTCTATGGAACAAAAAATTGCTTAAAGGGATAATTCACCTAAAAATGAAAATTCTGTCATCATTTACTCACCCTCTTAATGTTCTAAACGTGTGACTTTATATCATATGTGGAACATAAAAGAAGATATTTTGAAGAATGCAGTTTTGGTTCCCGCTGACTTCTACTTTATGGACAAAAAACCCCACTGAGACATTTCCCAAAATTCTTTCTTTGATCCACAAAAACAAAAAAGTCATACAGGTTTGGAATGACATTATGGTGAGTAAATGATGACAGAATGTTCCTTTTTTAGGAGATTGTTATTGTTAGCTCCTTTGTAGCTTCTGCAGACCACCATATTGACTCTACGTATCATCCATTAAAAGGAGAAAAATGAATGGGACCTTTAAAGTAATGTCTGTGATATGCGGTCAATTAAAGATATTATTTTTAACAATAATTTTCAAACAAAAATGTTATTTGGGGGTAAAGTTGTCTAGAATTTAACAGTGAGGCTTCTGTTCTAGATTAATGAACCCCTTTGCAGATATAAATCCTTTGGCTGGATTTTCCCTTTTGCATATTTTAGAGCACACTGTGGGAAATTCTGTCGTGTTTACCAGCTTTAAACTGCTGGAGTTAAATACTGGATATAACTTAGCACAGAAACGGTCCATAAGCAAATCTGTCACAATAGTCTCATGTTAACACATAATGTAACTATAACTTTGAAACAATGTTTATTAAATGTAATTCCAATTCTTGTCCCATACATTTCCATTGTAAGGGCGTTATACGGGTTTCCTTCACTGAAGAAAGAATAGAAACTACTGTCTTAATCCATAGACTTATACTGAACCCGGAACATTCCTTTAAAGAACCCAGGAGGTCTTAACCTATTCTCTGAAGAAGCTGCAACAAATCTCCAAAGAGCAATTTAACCAATTTAAGAACAAAAAAAAAAAAAAAAAGTTTTTTGATAAGAGGCTTGAAAGAACTTTGATTTTAAAAGTGTAAGGGTCTGTGACTGAAAATATAAAGATGCTGATAAGCACTAGCGTGTGCACAGGTGAACACAGGGGTAAGATGTTGACTCAGAATGGGAAAGTTAAGTTTATGATATACACGAGAGATATGAGGTGCAAGTACACAGGTGCAAGTGGGAGCTCATCAAAGAACAGAAGCAGACAGAACAGAACAGAAACTGAATGTGGAGGAGTTCAAAACAGAGGGAAAGTGTGTTTAGATGATACAGTGAGAAGAGCAAAAGGAGCGTCAGATAAGGGAAGTGTGAGAACGGGGATAAATGTGTTTTAGATAGAGGGCAGCATGAAGAGAGAGTGACGCTGATAAGACAAGAACAGAGGTGCATAACAAGAGGGCAGGAGGTTATGACACAGGGTTTATACTTTCTTAAGATATGGATTATATACGTTTCTGTTTGTTACAATGTACAACAATTCCTATAAGTACTGTTTGTGAAAGCATTGTCTAAAAATATTACAAACACTGTTAAATGAAATTCAAAATTCAATACAGTATATTAAAGTGTATCAATTAAACTAAATTGATATAATGAAACTAAATTTAATGACTTTAAAAACAACTGAAATTGATTATTTGATATAAATTTAAATCATTTAAATTGAATTAAATAATCCACTTTGTAAAGTTTTACCTGAACACGTATTGCATGAAAGGGGTTAATGGTTAACAAGCCACACATCTGCGTTAACTTCCAGTTTACACAGAATAAGGTCACTGAACAAACTGATCTCAGCGAAAGAATGTTGTAAGAGTAAAATAGCCAAAAGTTCAAAAACTTCAGATAACCCAATACACCAGTTTACAATTAAAGCAATATACTATTTCAGTTGAATAAGGCCCTAAAGAGACCTATTGGGTTGCAAGATCCTAATAAGACACCCTTGAGGGAATTTCATTTCAGTAACTAAAGTATAGTCTTATCTCTGTGCTACTTGGTCAATGGGTATCGCTTTCCATTCCTTTTTTTTTCACTTTTATTTCCCTGACTTTTTGTTCCTTTAGTCTCTCTGAGAAACAATCAGGCACACAATTAATAATGTCCATATATATTATGGAGATTACTTTAATATAGCCTAACTTAAATATAATTACAAAAATTTGCTTTATGTACTATTCAAATTTATTCATATATATATATATAGCATTTAAATAACAAGAAAATAACATTTTAATAATCTAAAGAACATTTCTGCACTGTAAAGAGCATTTTGGAACGATTCCATCAATGTTAAAGGTCCTTAATGGAATCATTGATGCCAATAAAGAACCTTTATTTTTAAGAATGTACATAGAATTTTTCAAACTTTACAAAGTTCGCCACACCGCAAAGTTTAACTCCCAAACTTGAAGACGTGACAATGCATGTTCAACAAGAATATATTCACAGCACACTCTTGTGAATGCACGCTGGATCTGAGGGAGAATTGACAGAAGTCACAGAGTTGTGGTTTCGCTGGCTCGCGTGGCACAGGCTTGGCACAAAGCGCTGTGGGTTAGTGTAGGACTGCTGGCGCACAGACAGGCACTTCTGTCACATTAGGGGTGTATTTTTAGAGTGCCACTGGTCTCATATCTATGAATGTGTAAGCGAGTTTGTTCCACGTTTCACAAGTGTGTGAAACTCACTCTCTCTCTCTCTCACACACACACACACACACACACACACAATCTGAGATCATTTCCCACTAATGCAGCATTTATTTAGGTATGTAATGGGTTAATGAAGGACACGCTTACCTCTTTTACTCTGAGTGCTGTCATGGCTCGGGTCCGGTGATGCAGGCTCATCATTTTCCATTACTTTCCTGTCAAAACTCTCTCCGCCAACACTTCTCTTTACCGAATCGTTTGTGATTAGTGGTAACTAAATTAAATTAATCAAACTAAAATCCAACTTGAAATAAAGAAAACCAAAGGAAAAATGACAACCGCTGACACTTTAACGACCGGGACGCCGCAAACGTTTTAACAAGCACATCGCCATTTTCAATTATTCCCTAAAAGTTGGCGCGTCTGGTCAATAAACAAACAAGGTTTATGTCAACACGTTCCTCCGCTCCGCTGTCGTTTGAATGTAACCAACGTGCGTTATTGACATTTCAAAGGGAGAGAAAAATCGTTGAGCTGTCCTGAGAGAGAGAGACACGGACAGACACTTGTTGGATAAATCGACCGAGTGGCCTCCGGCTCGCGCGGCGCTCGCGCTGTCCCGAGCCAGTACGGTGTTATGTCATCAATCATTATGTAATAGGCGCGGGAGGCGAGAGAGTAATACTTTTAACGGGAGACTGAAGAGCAGTTTATGAGGCTTTCTGTCCAGTCTACTTTAATGTTATGTGCATTATTTAAATGTAATTATTTAACATGACACTACACTGCAAGACACATTTTTTTCACACACACACACACACACACACACACAAAACTGTTCTGATGTCATTTTACATAGGCAGTAGCAACCAAACTAGTAACTGGATTAAATAATAATGTTTAAACATTTAAATGTAACTCTATAATTTATCTCTCAGGTGTCTAATATATTTCTTTTTTCTTTTATAAAGAGAGGAGTTTCATTGGTTTAAGGCACAAGGCCAATAATCCTTCAGTGCTGTGTTATGTAATGTCAATTCAGCACTGAACTGTCACCGGATGACAGGAGGCGACTATGTCAGTGTGGCCACACACACTATAATCCATTCCACTGGTAATCAGCGAATACATATTGATGACATTCATGTGCACCTTAATCTTTATTCACTTTCCCTATGGGTTTAGGGCATAGTCTACATTCTGCATTACTGGTAGGCTATTCATTTATTAAAGGGACAGTTCAATGAAATTTCTGTCATCATTTACTCACTTTAAACTTGTTCCAAATCTGTAAACTGATGGAAGCCATTGACTTCTATAGTACTTTTTTCCATATTTTGAAAGTCAGTTTAGTCAACTGACTGGTTGCCAACATTCTTCAAAATGTCTTCTTTTGTGTTCAACAGAAGAAACAAACTCATACTGGTTTGCAACATCTTAGGATGAGTAAATAATGACAGAATTTTCATTTTGGGGTATTCTATCCCTGTAGATCTATATTATATGAATGTCTGTTCCAGACTTTCAAGTGGGACCAGAGACCAGGGCTTCAAACTGTCATGGTCCTTCAAAATTGAGATTACTATATATGAATCCTCAGCACAAATAGTGCAAATGACCACAAGTGCCCCAAGTGATTGGCATCACTGGGCCCCCTTGAAATCCCATTATGGGGGTGGAGGGAGTTAGGGAATCCCCCTCAGTGAAAGGTGTCCCCCCTGAGTGGAAATCATGGGGGCCCTCGAGGAGAATCTCTGTGGGCCTTCAAAGCTCTAAAGTTTACATGCTCTATAAACATGTGTTCCCAAATTCTCCAGTCAAAAAAAGCAGACAAAAATGCTTCATTGTCTCTTATCAACAGTATAGCGATGTATGAAGCGCAGCTCACAACCAAGCAGCAAATTTGCATGTCCAAATTAACCGTGATGTAAAATCTGCATAAGAAAGTTTCACCTTCATGAAAAATTTCATGAATTCCTATTAAAACGATTCTATTTCATGTTTGAAAATTTGCCGAATTTGATCGCACCTTAAGGGTTCCTCCAGTGGAGAGCTGGTTATTTATAGTTATATTTATGAATTATGTTTCTAATTATTAACAGTATAATAAGCCGGCATGTCTCGGCAACGTCAATGGAAAGGTTAGATTTTGACTAAAAAAATTTAACTGCCAGTAAAATGGATCTCAGCAGAGGCAATGGTGAGATGATAGAAATGGCATTTTGGTCAGACCCAGGTTTGAACGTTAACACCACGCATGGAAAATATCTTCCCGCAGAGCTATGTTGAAGTGTTCCCACAGAAGCCATCACGCAAAGCCCACTTGACCAGACACTCAACACCTCTCCATAGATAGAAACCCACCTCAGACTGTGTCCTACATACATCATATGTGAGAGGCCTGTGGGAGACTGCAGGGGCCACCACAGAGATGCAGGTTTAGACGTTTCTTTCTGTCTATCTAAGTCAGATTCATATGAGGATAACAAGGCGATAAGACAACAATTATACATGTATTTATCTGTAAAGCTCCAGCTTCACATGCCCATGAGTGGCAGCAAGGCACATGAAGTCACTCTGCACCGCATGACAGTATTTACACAGAGATGCCGAGTCTCCACATATGAATGTACACTCCTCTGATGTGGACAATGTGTCATTCATTACCGTAACACTGCGGTGTCAGTTCTCTTTACTGGAATATATGCAGAATGTGAAACTCATACCAAATGAATTTCATGCAAGCACAATATGGATACAATGGATATCTTGCTTCTTTCTATAGGAAAGACAAGTGCATAGATTACTGGTGCCATTCCAGCTTAATACAGGTTTAATGTGCTTCATTGGAAATGTTAGTGTTCAGACTTGTTTTCATAGTGAATGCATTTAAAATATTGAGGCTAATACTGATTGATTGATTGATTGATTGATTGATTGATTGATTGATTGATTGATTGACATATAGACAGCACTCAGAAAAATAAGAAATTTAAGAGTTAAGAAATCTAATTAAATCGTACAAAAATAAAAGTCATTCCTAATAATACAACTGAAAAATAAATATATTATTTTGTAATACTATTAATACTACAGAAAACACTTCAAATACTCCAAAAACTATAACTCAAAAACAAACAAACAAACACATAAATAAATAAATACATTTCTGCAACGTGACAACTAAATTGGCAAAAAAAAAAAAAAAAGTGTGGGTTAGCTCCAACTTACTAATTTCTTTTTTTCTTTCTTTATTTTTCCTTATTTTTATTTTTTTATTAAATTTTTTATTTATTTGTTTATTTTTTAATTTTATTTATTTATTTCTTTTTTTCCTGTTTTTCAGTCTAGACAGTCACAGGACAGTTATTTCAGCCATAACTGTCATGTAGTAACATTTTACATGTTATTCTAGCAGAAATGGCTTACAGTGCTTTTAATTTTATTTATTGAAAGAAGAAAAAAAAAAGAAAAAAATCCGGAATATGAGTGAGTGGTGATAGAGAGGATTCGGTGTAGTGCTTACATGTGCACATTTCTGAATACCCCATTCACAGAGATTAGGTTAAATATCAGCTAGATCAGTTGGTCATTGTGCACGCGCGCGCACACACACACACACACACACACACACCGCCTCAAATACACACCTGTTATCTCACTCACGTGTATAGAGATGTGTGCACATGCACATGGCCTGTGGTGGATTTTTGGCTGCTTTCAGCTTCGTGCTCCAAATAAATAACCCAGTTTTATTGACACAAATAGAACTACCAGGAGCGAAACAGGGGAAGAAAACGAGTGTGAGAAAAAAATAGAGATAGGTAGATAAGCACAAGTTCAGTTTACTAGGTAAAATCTGCAATGCATTTCCTCTAATGGAGTGTACGGTGTAAACGTGTCTAGAATGAAAAGCGTATGCTCAGACTGATGAGCACAGAGCAAACAGATAAGTGTGTGCTAGGCATAAATCTGTAATGGGAACAACCCACAGGTGTGCAATGAATCTATGTGGGTGTGTGGATAAAGTGGTTTCAGGTAGTCAGATTTGGTTGCGTATTAATGCATATTTTCACACTTAGTTCATCAATGACATCAGCTTGCTTGCTTTCTTACATAATATATACAGAGATATGACAGTATGTTTACCTGCAACCTCAGTGTAGAGCTTAGACTCATCAGTGCTGGTCACTTTACAAGTGATGGAAGCTTTCTCATCACTTTCTCTCGTCTATTTGATCCTGAGTGCAGTAGATGAAAACCACACTACCCAGAGGCACTGGACTGGACAGAAAGAAAAGAGTTTAACAAGTGTCAATCCTGATGCTCAATCCCTAAAACCACTCAAACAATTGAACAAATAAGGGCAGTAAGATCAGCAGTCATTGTGTCAATCATAGTGGTTATGCCTCCCATGTAAATAACTGCCACACAGGAAAATAATCTGACATCACTTCCTGCTCTAAGACATAATGGGACTCCCCCATCCTTCACAAATTAGTTAGGGTTTACTGTGCCTTGAAACTGTGGTATTCATAATTTGAATTAAGAGATTAAGCTCTATTATTTCAGACTCTGGAGGATCCTTGAGGCATCACAACATCTTGAGATTTTATTTCAAGTCTAATATTACTAAGAGTGTATAGCACTTCTTTATCTAGATGGTCCCTCCAGAAATTATCCTGCCTGAAACATACAGATGGCCCTACTCGTTTTCTTGTCTCTCTCACACACAATACATAACAGTGGTTATTTTGTGCTTCTCTGGACGACAAATTCGTCTAAAGTCCCGTGGCTGAATTGAGAACGGAAACAGCGACATCTTCTGGAAAAAAATAATAATAAAATAAATAAATAAATATATATATATATATATATATATATATATATATATATATATATATATATATATATATATATATATATATATTGTAGATAGGTTTCGCAAATGTTTAAATGCATTTATATATAAGGCCATTTAGATTCTTCTCCCAGCATCAAATACAATGCATTATTAAAATCACTGTAATAAAAAACACAACATACAGTGCAGTATAGTAAGCCTACAGGGTTCACTATTCAGAAATTAATTGAGAATTAACTTAAAAATATATATTTTTTAATTTCTGGAAATGTAACTGTAAATAAAATGTCAGTAGCTTACAAGAACAGATATTACACCAAAATTAATATAATGAAGTGGCTCTATTCATTCATTTTAATGAAATTTTTTGACATTGTTTTTGTGTTTTTATTTGAAGGGGACATGGCATGACTTTTTATTGTTATTTTAATATGTCTGCACCGTGTCTGATTGAAGCACTGATGTCCACCAAACTCCAGTTTGTCCTACAGTGGACTCTGTATCACCAATAAAAAGGCAGCTGGAGAATAATGGGAAAGAGATGAAAACTGAAGGTGAGTTTACTGCCATACCTCAAAAATATTCAATGTGGACTCTCAGTGTAGACAAGACATTTAACATGAGTTTTAATTCTATAAAAAAAGAAAAATTTGAAATATATTGTATAAAAAATAGTTGTACATTAAGTGAAGCATGCTACCCCTGCAATACACCGTTGACAGTGCTTGACATTTCATGTATATATTGTTATTTGTCTTTTAATCAACATCAATTTCTGCTTATACATGATGGCAACATGCTGAGTGAAGGGGCTTTGGAGCTGTTTATGAGGGAAGTCGTTTGCAGGATGGCTTTAAGGTTTCTCTCTTAAATTCCTGCCACAGCTGCCCAAGACCTTCCTGAGCTCACTCAAACGTTCCTGTCAAGGTACAGGGCACCCACTGCCATGGATGACTTGGACCCGAAGGTCCTGTATCTGTCTAAAGTCACCTTGCCTTTCAGAGCTCTCTATACTGGTTCATCACAGTCCCAAAGCTCCATTTCTCAGGCTACCCCAGTCCCAAAGGTTCCTGACTTGGTCTGCCTGTGTCGACTAAGTTCAGAAGTACCTCAAGATGTTTCTGTTACATCTGCCTCTGACATTTTTGTCATGGCACAAAGTTCCCTCTGTCATGGATTGCTTGGTCCCCAACATCTGTCATCTTACTGTTAGAGCTGCCAGCACAGCCAGTTTATAAGGACTTTCTCAGGCTGTCCAGTGATGTTCTTGTCATTGCCTGGAGGTTCCTGACATGGATTTAAACCAAAGCCAGGACCTCAGAGCAGGTGCCTGAATCCATTCTAGTTCCAGATCTCCCCATCTTCAGCTGCCCTGGGCCTAAATTAATATGTAAATAATATGCATACATTGAACTAACCATATTTGTAATAAAACGTTCAAATGTTTTACTGTCCGGCCCTTTAAATCCATGCAGCCCACCAAGAAGCAGGTAAGATGAAGAAGCAGGTAATGAAGGCAACATAAAGGCAAGGCAAGGCAAGGCAAGGCAAGGCAAATTTATTTATATATCACAGTTCATACACAATGGTAATTCAAAGTGCTTTACATAAAAAGGAATTAAATTAATCCTTAAAAAAAAATCACAATAATAAAAACAGAGAATAAAAAATTATTTAAATAAATTTAAAAAGTTAACTAAAAAAAATGAAAATACATAAAATGTAGTGCAATTATTCGGGACATAGCACAGTACTAATTCAGTAAATGCACAGCTAAACAGAAATGTTTTGAGTCTAGATTTAAATGTGGCTACCATTTTAGCACATCTGATCTCTTCTAGAAGCTGGTTCCAATATCTGCATTTAAATGAAGATCATTGGCTCATCAGAGGTGCAGTGATATTTTGATGCAACAGGTTTGGGTGCAATGCAGTTGCATAAACTTAGCCTCTATGTTAAGACAGTGTCTTAAAAACTAATCTGACCAACTAGCAGTTAGCCAAGGAGTAATCAGTCTTACTTTTTGGATTAAATTTAGACTAATCTGTGCTTTTATGTACTAAATTAAAAAAATGATGACTATTCTTAAAGAAAAAAAAAAAAATGATGACTAACTTTTAAGACTAGTCTAAACCTTTTATGCAACTGACTCCTGATCTCTTCTAGAAGCTGGTTCCAATATCTGCATTTAAACGAAGATACAGTCGTTGGCTCATCAGAGGTGCAGTGATACTTTGATGCAACAAGTTTGGGGGTAATGCCTCTAGAGGGCACACATCACTGTAAAAACTAAAGGTTCCTGGAGGCACCTTTTGGGGTTCTTCACTTTGCCACTCTGGCGGAACCCTCTGTAGAGCCTCTAAGCACCCTTTAAAAAGGGGTGGTTCTCTGAGGAACTTTTAACGGTTCCTGGAGGAACCCTTTTATTAAGAATGGTCAGGAACCACCTTGGTGCTTCGAGGCACCATTTCTCAATTTCAGTTCTTTAATATTTGTTCCCCTCTCCCTCCCTCTAGTTTATTGTTCCTGCTATTGACATTTTTACTTATTTTAATAAACAAACTGAAAAACTAAAATGAATACATATCAAACATCGTTTATTGATTAACAACAACAATATCCATAGAAGTTTCAAATAAATAATCAATACTGCACATCACAATCCAATTCATGGGAACACCAGTGTTAATATTGTTATAAAAAAAAAAAAAAAAAAAAAAAACTTACACCTTGACAAAACAATAAACAAATAAATGCGACTCAGATATCTTAGAACTTTAAAACAATCATACCTCAAAAATAGTACAATTCAAATGAGCAAATTTAATTGCAGTCAATGATAACATTCTTTCTTGTTCTAAATGGAGGTCACAGATTGGGAAAATTCACACAGGAAATTTTAAGAAATTGATAAGCCTCAAGACAGCTGTAGGTAACTTGATGAGCTCCTCTTGAATACCCAACAAATGCAGCAGAAAAATAGTACACTTTGCTGTACGTTTAACAGATTTCTGTATAATGTTAAATAGAACAAAGGCACTTATAAGGTGAAATCATGTTGGTAGGTTCGTCAGCAAGTAGCTCCTCACCATCAGGAAAATCTGCAGTGCTGCTCTCACCAAATGGGTCTCCATTACCACAGTTGGTGTAAGATTCTGTGTAGTTTGTTGAAAAAGGAGGGATTTACATACAATTTAATAACAAAATATTGACATTTATTCATTTAGCACATGGTTTTATTCAGAGTATCTTAAAAATGAGGAACATCACAGGCAATATTTTGTTATATTAGTGTACTGATTAATGGTTGTGGACTAGTTAAATGCAATATCTATTACAATAACATACAGTGTATGTATATTTGAATGTATTTATGTATGTATGTGTTCATGTGTGTGTGTGTTTGTGTGTGTATATACACAGGTGCATCTCAAAAAATTAGAATATCGTGAAAAAGTTCTTTTTTTTTCTGTAACTTGTTTCAAAAAGTGAAACTTTCAGATATTCTAGATTCATTACATGTAAAGTAAAACATTTCAAAAAAAATATTTTTTTTTGTTTTAATCTTGATGATTACAGCTTACAGATAAATTCCGGGTGTCTGCAGCAACACACATTAAAGCCTGAACAATAGTTTGGTGAGCTGTCGAACATGGTTCACTTGGAGCTGTAATGATTTGTTTTGCTAGAGACAATAAGATTGATGATTTGAATAGGAATAGCTTTAACTGCAGCAATCCAATACTGGATTTTTGACTTGAGCTGTAAGCTCTAATCATCAAAATTAAAACAAAACAAAAAAAAAAACTTTTGAAATGTTTTACTTTACATGTAATGAATCTAGTTTCACTTTTTGAAATAAGTTACAAAAAAACACTTTTTCACGATATCCTATTTTTTTTTTTTAGATGCACCTGTGTTTATATATATATGTGTGTGTGTGTGTGTGTGTGTGTGTATATATATATATATATATTAGTGGTGGGCATAGATTAATTTTTTTAATCTAGATTAATCTCACTGTAATCTTGGAATTAATCTAGATTAATCTAGATTAAAATGGCTCATTTGAATTCGGCCAAGTAGATAAGTAAACAACTAGCAGTCATCAAGAATTGTATATTGATAATAACATTGAAGACATTGTATGATTATTCCTTAAAGGTTTTAATAGTTTTAGTAGTAGTAGCAGCCTATTACGTTCTGCCCAATGTCTTCAAGTTAAACCGAACTTTTATTTTGACGGGTTGCCGTGAGGATAGTTTTTCTCAAATGAAACGCTCGAATGCTCATGAAGTGACTCTCAGAGCAGTTCTGGAGATGTTGTTCATGTATTTATGTCCTCATTTAGTGAGACGACAGGCGTTAATATCGCCGCATAGCGTCACGCGGTCTTCTGTATGAGTAGTGAACAAACCCGTGCGTCTGCGCCATACATTAACACAGAGACACACAGAAGTCATATTTAAATAGACGTTTCGCGCTTAATATTTACAAATAGGAGTGGGGTGTGCTCACTTGTGTGCGCCACGCTTGTTTGTATGTGTGTGTGTGCGAACTGGGCGGAACTCCGCTGTCTTGCGATACAGAGAGCGCCACCATGTAACGTAGAGACAGAAATGACTTGCCGATTTCCATTGGGAAGCTTCTTAAAATAAATCGAGGTGAAAGTCATCATAGCTTGCGTAGTATAGACCCAGCTCCCAACCCAACTTTGAGAATAGATTAACGGCGATATTTTTTTAATCGCCCGATAAGAGTCTCACGTTAACGCAGCACGTTAACGCCGATAGCGCCCACCACTAATATATATATATATATATATATATATATATATATAAAATGTATGTGTGTGTAAACCTCAAAATGCACAAACTCAGACTTACCTCAATTAATCATATACAGTCCAGCACAGCAGGATCAGGAGCAAGGCTCGGATTTCTCAGAAGAAAATATAAGGGGGGAAAAAAAAAACATATAAACTATAAGTAATTGAATGTTTTAGAGCGGTTTCTGATGTTTCTCCGCAATTGTTCACTTATTTACACACCTTCAAAAGATGAGGTAAGTCCAGAGAGATCACTTTATTGTCAGCCAGCAACAGACATCAGCAGCTCCAGCAGTCCACTACAGAGTCATATTCATGAAACATATGTCTTCATTAACTGCTAAAAGAAAAAGAAAAAAGAAAACATGGATAAATTATAAACTCTTTAATTCAATTCAACGTTAATAGTGTATATAAGACTGGATTCATATATAATTTTGGATTAACGTTAGGCCTCACTCTGAAACACTATTTCAGTTATTTCAAAGTAAAAAAAATAAATAGGCCTACTTGCATTAGTGCTGCTCAGTGAACCCTGTGAAATTTTAAGAGAATTCAAGTATGTATACGTTCTGAGGAGAGAAAAGGACTTCTGTAAGTTGTATCAAAAAATAAGCTAAATATATTAGACAGTCTAACTTACATGTAACAAATGTAAAAGACAACAAATTAGTTCAGAAAAGAAGAGAGTTACAACATAATGAACAAAGCTGACTAAAAATCACCGTTTGTGATTTAATACTCTCCATTTCGCCCCACTAAGTTCATTATGATAGTTAGCATCGCGGCTATTAAATTAGCGGTTAAAATGGTATAAAACAAACATTTCAACATAAAAACATACAGTTAAGCGTGTCAGTACAGAAATTTGTGTACAAATAGTAAATCTGTATATTTATTTTGGAGAATTTGCTCACCTTTTGTTAGACAGTCCTGCGCTGTGGCTGTTTCTTTGAGGAGAGGAACCGTTAATGATGCTTTGTATTTGAAATCGCACTTGCGCGCGCGCGAGCAGACAGCAGGTGCGCGAGGACGCGCCAGCCCTAGTACATTTTCTTCTTCTTGACAACAGCATACTTTTTTATTATAGTAATTGTTAAACAATTATTTCTGAATAATTGAAAGTTATTTCATTAGGGAAAAATATTACACTTGTACTGATTGTTATAATTAGTGTATTTTTAATGAAATCAATGTGTTGAGCAATATTTAGTAAAATAATATTTTTAATGTTTGCTTTAAAGTTTCAGGGAAAACAATATCTACCTTCAAATAATTTTACATTTGTTTCTAAACTAAAAACTATTTTTAGTTATTGCAGTATTTAAGTTATACAATAAAAGTATTTAAAATCCAACAAATGGAGGCATATAAAAGTGCAATCTGGCAGAAAGAAATAAAGAAAATAATATGTAATTCCATGGTGTAGCCACTGCCTGTATGGCCTTATATGTGTATATTCCCTATTGCTGAAAACAGTGTTTTCAGACATAATTTTTAGATATATGTGGCTGATTTGTAGATTTTGCATGTCCCTTTTTTTGGACAATTTGTAAGACTATTTAATCTTTTCTAATCATGCCCAAGTTTTTTGTTTTCACATGCCAAGTGCCACAAAAGTGATTACGTTCCGTACCATTCCGAAAAAGTAAATAATAATAATAATAATAATAACAATAATAATAATCAGTCCTATTTCATTTCTGTCACATGAATCTCTGGGTTCCTCCAGATGCTGGCTTTTACAAGTTAGATCTTCCAGGAACCATTTCAATGTTAACAGATCTTACAATAACCCTTTTTTAAAATTTGAGTTCCTCCAGGAACCTCCAGAGCACTTTGAGGTCTCAGTGTAATGAAAGGGTGACTCCAGAACCTCAGAACTGGAAACAAAGTGCTTCAAGGATCCCATAAGTTCTTGCAAGAACTGCAAAGGCTGAAATGGTTCCTCCAGGAACCCTATTATGAAAAAAAGAGCTTTGAGGCACTTAAATTACATTTTGAAGTTCCTCGAGTACTCAAAAGGATATTTGAGGCACCTTTAGTTTTTACATGTAGTAGCAGTAACAGATTTCAAGGTTTTTGCTGACAACCAAGCCATTAAGAACTGTTTTAATGAAAGTAATTGAAATAGGAATTTATATTTATGTATTTACTGTGTACTGTATTAAACTTTTGAACAGGATGAATATGTACCAAATATTGGTACATATTCAAAGTTCAAAGCTGTTGTAAATAGACCTTTTTCACATTTCCAGGTTTCTTAGCAGTGGAAGTCGTCATAGTTGGTTTAACTTGAAGAGCGGTGAATGGGAGAGTACCACAAATATATTTTTTGCACTCCCATTTGCTCAAATAGTAATAGAAAAACTCCATGATAGTGTTTTCATGACTTTCAATAAAAGGGAAACAACTGAGAGAAACTGATAACGGCAGTCAGAAGAGAGAACGATGTCAAATTTACCATCCCTCCCATAGACGCTGCATTAGAAACACTCTCGCATTAGCGTAAACTAGTTTTTTTGTAATTTGATGCAAGGTAATACAATACAAAGAATAGTGTTATAAATGTAGATACATTTAAAAAAAATACAAATATGAAAAACTTTCAAGGATCACAGCCATGATGGTGGCCCGGAGGGAGGAGCCATGGTGGAGGAAGGGCTGACAACTCCAGGGGGCCAACTGACGGCGGCGGAGCAGGTGGTGGTGGAGCCCGAGGAGGAGAGCCGATGAGCCAGGGCGACTGGGAGGATCCTGAGGGCCAAGGCGGAGCAAATGGCTCAGGCGACCGAGGCGGAGGTGGGGATCCAGAAGGCCGTGGTGGAGCCGGAGCGACAGAGGACCAAGGTATGAGGGAGTCCGGCAGAGCTAGTGGACTGACAGGCCACGGCGGAGAGAAGGGAGCTAGGAGCCATGGTGGAGCCGCTGACTCAAAGGGCAGAGGTGGAGTCAAGGAGACAAGGGATCCTCCAGCCACGATGCCGATGGAGACTGGCAGACCCGCGGCGATCCCACCGCACAAATGGTGGGCTGAGGGCAGAGCATGTGAGCAGAGCGGGGAGGGTAACGGTCATATTTCCTTCGGAGCAGAGTGCTCTTCTGAAGATTCCGCTCAGCACCGCTCAGCACCGCTCGTTCAACCCAAAATGCCCTTTGTTAATTTGCTAGTTCGAGAAACTGTGGAATAAGCAACAGTTTATTAACAATAGATATGCAAGAGTAAATACAACAACTAGTGATGATACCAATAAGTGAATATGCACTGCTAATAGAGAATAATAGACTAACTAAATATGAAGGAAGATACTGAGTAAATCGAAGAAACAAATAAATAGAATGAACACAGAATGGCTGAATGCAATGCTGTTGAGCTGAATGTAGCAATGGAAGAGATTTCTATGGAAATGTTGCTTATGGGAACCACTTAATGGCTCTGGTGGAATTAACGATAAATAACTGCTTATTTATCTCTGAACAAATAATATAGCTATTATTCGTAATGCTGACCCCAAGTAAATGTTATCTAAACAGATTAGAGAAACATAGGCTGCAGGTATAAACTAAGCCAAGGTCTTTAGGAAAGAGGTTTGGTAAGTTTATAATTACGTTCCACAGGCGGGTGATCAGTCCGGCGGTAGAGACGTCTTCCACTGGTGATGCAGACTGCGTGCAGTGGGGAGGGCACAGAGTTGCGTTCCGGTAGCCATCAATGCTGACCTGGAGGATGCTGAACTGCTGTTGTGCCACAAAGGGTCCTTAGAGCATGGACCGGGCAGCTGGGTCACATGGGTCTTCACGGGGTCCTTTGCAGCCTGGCTGCGTCATTGAGGAGCCGTGGGTTTCAGGCAGTGTCTGCCACTGCGGAGGTCCTTTGTGGACTGGGCTGTGCTGCTTTCGGAGCGGCAAGAGTCAGACGGGGTCCGTCACTGCTGGGTCCTTTGCAACTGAAGGGCAACCAAATGCGATAAGGGCTGAGTTAAACCTTAGCTGTCTTGAAATCTCTTTCCTCGTCAGGCCAGAGACTCAGAACGTCGTATCTGCTACTGTCTCTCTGGATGTATCAGAGACTCAGAACTTTGGTGTTTCTGTTAGTGTCTGTCTAGATGAAAGACTCAGAAACGGGGAGTGTTCCTGTTGCTGCCTTCCCGGTAACAGGACTCAGACTCAGAACAAGGAGTATCTTTTGGGAAGGCACCTTTATCTCTTTTTGATGAGGAGGAGATTGGAATCTGGCGCCTCTCCGTTCCAGGAATGTGATTGGCCACTTGTGTCCAAGGTGGTCATGATGTTGCCCGCCCTAGTGTGGAACTCATTTGCATACAGTGGAGTACAAAGTTAAAAAGTGTCTTTAACATTTCACCCATGCAATATTTTTTTTACCAAACCTCTTTCAAACTATTATCAGCATCATAAGGAGCAAAAAGAGTCCAAACATAATAGGAAACTGTTGAACTATCACTTATTCATACCATAATATGTTAATAGGCCTGCTTCCGTGAACTGTTGTGTTAACAGTCAATGGCCATCAACATAAACTGTACTTCATCTGAGGATGAAGTGAATCCCTTGCAGTTTGCATCCATTTAAGGTCTCCAAACATGGGTATGAATGGATTTGGGTAGATCTGTGTGGCCTTTCTTTGTTTCGGCCACTGCTGTTGCATCCAGAGATCTAGAGGAATTTTTATGGCAGTCATTTCCTAAACCTTAGGATTGGGTGTGATGGTGAGGGTCAACCCGTAGTCCAATGAGAAGTCCTCTCTTAGGTGGTTGTGGATGCAGAAGGTCTCCCTTCCTGCCCTGTTAGAGGTGTCTGGCAGTTGTCTTGGCATCTTATCTGATGGTTCTGAACATCTTTTTATGTTCCGCCTCCAAGATCCAATCACAGTGGGGCACATCTCCCTCCACACCGGCAGTTAGAGAGGGGCCCTGCCATAAACTGGTCCTTGGAATATATATATACATACAGAGCTGGGTAGGTTACTTACAAATTGTAATATGTTACTGATTCCAAATTACATGACAAAAAATTTAGTCAGTAACGTAATCCATTACATTACACATTTTAGGTAATGTAATCAAACATTTTGATTACTTTTAGATTACTTTTGTCCTAATTCGTTTATCACATTGATTTAAATAGGATAATCTTGTACCATAATGATGTAAAAATACAAAGAGTAAGAAAATATATTCCATTCATTGTAATTAACAATATGAAGTGCATTAAACATTATATTACAAACCAGTGTTTATACTATAAATGTATGGTTTTGCTAGTACTTATGTGCAATTAAACCTGAAATGATTTTTGTAAATCCAATTGTCAAATGCTGTTTAGCCACCTGACTAGTGAGTGATCTACAGTATGTGTGAATATCCACAAAACTGGACTTTCTGAGTGTATACAAGCAGCAGGCTATTTTAGAAAGGAAAATTTCAAAGATGAAAAAGAGGAATTAGAGAGAATCAATAAATTATGAATAATTTATTGCTATTGTGTAAATAATATGTAATCAATCTATAAACTGCTATTAGACACATCTAACACCATCAGTCACTGTCTTGTGACTGCAGCTTTCAGCCAGGGGAAGATGTCGTCAGGTGGTGTCCAACTTTCCTTGGACGTTTCGACCCTGAACCACAATGTCCTCCAGTTGGTGAGTCGGCAGTGATGGCCAGCTCATTCCAGCTCAACTCCTCCCGCTTACTCCAGAGCCAACAAGAGGCTCTTTCTGCTGCCTTCCCCAACCTGCGAGCAGCTAACTTCCTCTCCCTTCCTGCTATTCCCAGAGCTGTGAACATCTTCCACACAGACTGCGCAGGGAAACCCCTGTAGCCAACCTCAACTGGAAATAGCCATGTCTGCCACCCTTTGTCCTTGCATTGTTGGACCCGGTCCTGGTACTTGGTAGCCTTTCTCTCCGAGGCCTCTTCACAACTGTCTTCCCACAGTACCGTTAGCTCGATCAGGATAATCCTCTTCACCTCCTCAGACCATATGACCACATCAGGCCTCAGGGATGTCTGGACGAACTGGGGAAAGTGTAGGTTCCTACCCAGGTCCACCCTCATCTCCCACGATTGTGCAGGAGGCTCTTCTTGATCTTCTTGGAGGAGGGTGGTTTCTCCCTCTCCCTGATGAACTGGATATATGAGGCTGGTCTCACATTGGTATGGCGTTTTTTCCGTCTCTCCTGCTCCTAGATGTCGGCCAGTGCACTGAGGACCTTGTCGTGACGCCATCTATATCTCCCCTGGCTAAGTGCAGTCTTGCACCCCGCCAGTATGTGCACCAATGTGCCTCTCCCTCCACATAACCAGCACAGTGAGTCCTTCCCCATTCCCCACCTGTGCAGGTTTGTTGGTGTTGGAAGAGTGTCGTACACAGATTGGAGCAGGAAAGAAATGCGAAAGGGCTCTAGTCTCCAAAGTTCAGGCCACATGATTTTTCTCTTTGGATTCCACTTTGTCCAGGCTCCTTGTGATCCAAGTTCCACGGGCTTTGACCTTCGCCTTTCGTCTTCCAGGTGTTGGACCTCAGTTTGGATCATGTCTCTCCTCTGTCTTGTGTCTGCTTTCCCTCACTGCTGGAAGTGGTTGGTCCTGAGTCCTAGTCTCCCCATGCATGGGCTCCCGATGATGTACCTTCAACTTCAGCATGCTCTTGGCCTGTGCAACTGATGTGTCAGCTACCCACTTGCGTCCTGATCTTGTGATGCCTGCATCTCTGACCTTTACATCGCTGGAGTCGCTGTACATCATCGCAGCCCTGCACTCCCAGACCTAATGTATAGCCCTACTGATGTGAAGCTTGGTGGAATTCCGAGCCACCTGCAGAGGTTTTTATTCGCTCGCCTCTCGACTCCTTCCACAGATGTCATAGGCACTTCATAAATTGACAGTAGCCACATGAGTCTTGGTAGCAGACCATGCTGAAACAGCCAGGCTTGAACTTTCCAGGTAAGTCTGATCCCTCTATCTTTCTCAACCATTCGTCTGCCTGTTCCTCTGTCCTGGATACGTTGCTTATGTCAGTGAGAAAGGCCTCGTACCACTTCCCTAGGCATTTTATTTTTTTATTATAGTTTTCCTCGATTGAAGGTATAATCTCCCCTGAAGTTGGAGTTGGAACTTGCTGGTCACTTTCCCATTTCTGATCACCATGCTTCTTGACTTCCTTGGCTTGAACTTCATTCTCGCCCATGTTGCCACATCGTCAAGTACCTTCAGGATCCACCTTGCTTGTACATGGCATGAAGTTGTTATGATGCAAAAAAGTAACTGTAGTCTGATTACGAGTATTTTAAAATGTAATTTACTCTAATTACAAGTAGCCTACTTATTTGTTTGCAATCTGATTATATAACGAAGCCCTGCCTTTTGAGCAAAAGTGCCAATACCTAATCAGTAAAGTGTGACTGCAGCTGCCATTAGAAGTCCCGGTTGCTATAGAAACAGTAAGCATTCTGAGACTTGCACTTAGGACTGCGCATGCTTAGGTCACCCATTTAGCCAGCAGTGGCCCTGCATGCCCCCACAACTATAACTATTTGTACAACCCTGAGAACATGCCAGATCACAATCACTAACTACAAAAAGTGCTATAAATTAATATGGCTCAAACAAAAGATTTAGTATTCCAAAAATTGGAGACTCATATTAAAGACTGAAAAATTTGTATCCATATTTCCTAAAAGTTATATCACTGGAGACTGGGAATTAATGCTGCACTGGTGGAGGCTTCATTGTGTGAAGGATTTAATTTAAGTTATGGTGCTTATAACTTTTGTTGGAACTTATATGGAACTTTTTTGAGCAAATTGAAAAAAAAAGAAAAAGAAAAAAACAAGTGCCACATCCTGTCTATCTTGAAAGGGAAATTATGCTAGTTCTGCTGCACACAAAAGATTAATCTTATTTCAGTTTGGATAATATCAGTACAATAAGCTAATTTACAAATAAAAAGTGCCCCAAAATTTAAAGTATAAAGGATTCCCATATTTAGCAAACATTTGGTACTTAATATGTTCTGTTTCGGTGTGAAGAAACGGTTGCTTCTTAGCAACTTGTGGGCACTGAACCACAAGAGGCAAACCTGAAGCACAGAACAAGAATGTTTAACCAGTTGAATATCTTTCCTAAAAAAAATGGAAGTCTTTTAAAAAATTATTATGTATTTATTTGTTTTTGGATGTGTTATCACATTACCAGTGGAAATGCAACATGATTTATCCTGGTTTCATTGATTATATTTGGGTTTTATAGCCATTGCATTCCATATTCATGCAGATCTATACATTATATACAAATATAATAGGTATAAAATAAAGGTATCAGTGATCTATACTACTACAAATAATGCTTGTTAAACCAACAGTGACACTCTGCTTACAAAACTGCTACAGAAGAAAAGAAACTTTGTGGTTAAAGCAATGAACCGGATTCTGGTTAAGACGTCATGCTCACATGCAAACATACAAACAATGAATTTTGGTGACATTACACAACACACATCAGAAAAAAACAAGTGGTGGAACATGACCAGCTGGCTTTCAATAAAACACCTTATGGCGAGTATTGTAATTGCTTTTTCAGGGAATGTTTGCTCTGTGTTTAGAAGTTCAACATGGAGGCTGCTGAATTCTGGTGTTATAAAACACCACCAAGATATCTAGGTGAGCAACATTTTGTACATACAGCAAACAATGTTTATTGTACAGTATGTTTGAGTACATGAATGCACTTGTTTTTGTTTGAATCTTACTTAAATTAGTTTGTAAGTAACTTTAAAAGGACAGCACTCTAACCTGCAAGTGTATTGCAACGTTTCATGCTCTTTCAAAATGGTAAAATTGAAAATAAATTTACCATTGAAACACTGTAACAGATATCAATAAATACGGATCTGACATAAGCTATATATAGTTTGTTTACATGTAAAAATGTACATTTGCATGATTTAAAAAGGTGCTGTAATTTTGAAGATGAATTCATCATAGATAAATAAAGATAAAAAATATTTTTACATTTCTCTTTGCAATGTAATCATGTTTACATGAAGGTACAATAAGATACAGTTTATGTCCCAACATTTCTATACTAAATGGTTTTCACTTTTCAAAACCCATTATGTATGTATGCAATGTGAACTTTGAGTTTATTTGTATTTGGGAATATGATAGGCTACTTTTATTGGTGGAACATAATCTTCCCTGCATTGTTGAACCAAAACCCTCACATTTATTATACAAGTTATTACTTGTGTGAGAGAAATACTGTAGCTCTCACTTTAGGAAAGGCCACAATACCCCAAAATGAAAATTTTGTCATTAATCACTTACCCCCATGTCGTTCCAAACCCGTAAAAGCTTCGTTCGTCCTCAGAACACAATTTAAGATATTCTGGATGAAAACCGGGAGGCTTGTGACTGTCCCATTGACTGCCAAGTAAATAACACTGTCAAGGCCCAGAAAAGTATGAAAAACATCGTCAAAATAGTCCATCTGCCATCAGTGGTTCAATCGGAATGTTATGAAGTGACGAAAATACATTTTGTACGCAAAGAAAATAAAAATAACGACTTTATTCAACAATTCGTCTCCTCTGTGTCTCTCCACATCACCGTAGCGCCATTTTGGAGAGTATCCACTGTCTTTCATACTTTTCTGGGCCTTGACAGTGTTATTTATTTGGCAGTCAATAGGACAGTCACAAGTCACAAGTTTTCATCCAAAATATCTTAAATTGTGTTCAGAAGACGAACGAAGCTTTTACGGGTTTACCATTAGACACAATGGTGAAGGACAACGGAGGAGAGCATTCCAAAAATCAGATGTACCAGGAAGCTCAGAGGAAAATCCAGGGAGAAGAAGAGAGGCACAGAGAGGATGAGAGATTAAAGCAAGAAGAGGAGCTCAAGATAAGGAAGGACGAACAAAAGAAACTTGTCAAGACTGCTAAAATGGGAGCCTTGGTGGGAGCAGGTGTTGGAGGAGTGATTGGAGGTGTAGCACTGGCTGCATTTACTGGAATAGCTTTAATCACAGGAGGTGCAACTCTTGCAGGAGGAGTGAGTGCACAACTTATCACAGAAACAATTAACAGGAAGCAGAGTAAAAAAGCAGCGAATAATAAAACAGTTAAAGTTGTTGAAACACCCTAATGATTTTATGATTTCGGGGGGTTTAAAAAAAGGGATGCTAGTAGTATCACGTAGAAGGGGTAAAGAAATCTAAAGCAGCTTAATAGCACAATAGATTTTATTCTAGCTATACTTTTTGGTTAATAAAAGGGTGTGAGGATCTAAACAAGAGGATATCTTTAACAATAAGTCAGACTTTAAGAAATCACTGATATCAATACTGTATATGCTTAACTCTGCACACTCTTTAAAATAAAGGTTCCATAAGATGATTTTCATAGCAATACAATAGAAGAACCATTTTGGGTTCCCCAAAGAATCTTTCTGTTAACAGTAAAGGTGCCATAGAATGCATTGATACAATATTTTAAATTGTTCTCTGATATCTACATAGAAGGTATGTGACTTAGGTAAGGGTAAAAATTCTCCAGAAACGGTTTTACATGTCTATTTGCAACCCTAGGATTTCTCCCTAGAATGAAACGGTCTGTTATTGGCTTATTCGGAAGGGTCATGAATAATAATGTTGAGCTCTGCTCTGATTGGCTGTTTCACAGTGCAGCTCATTTCAGTAGCTCACAGGAAGGAAACACAGGGAAAATATATATTTCAATACTTTCTCGCGCAGTTATATCGTTAGGTAATTATACTGTAAATAAAATGCGGGCATCAGGGAACCGCTAATAATATGCTGGGCATTGAAACTGCTTTCAAATGCACAATCGCTTTTTAGTTTCACTTTGGAGATTCGCGATCGCACAAACTCTGTTTATACTGTGGAGCGGAAGTACTTACCACACATTTTACAAGATCAGATGCTTGTCAGTGGTGCTCGGGATCTGTAAATCACTCGCCATCATCCTCAGTCATCTCTCCTTACTCTGTTAACAGGCTACCGATAGCAAAGAGCTAACCATGTCCCTTTAGTGGCTCCCGTTATTTTATTAGAACGTGTTATTTGCTTTCCGTGCCTTTCTGAATACAGACACCAACCCATCCCTGCACTTCATATCCCCTGCACAGCCTGGAACATAACATTTATTTCCATGATCTGCCATCTTCGCTGTTGTCCTCGCTTGTTTCTTCACAATACCTGTAGAACTTCTGATGGTTCAGCTGGTGGCTGGCCTAGAACAAGGGCGGGTATATGCAAACGTAACTATTAGTGAACCCGACTGTAACGTCACAGTCGGTGTTATGTTCTGATTCGCCTATTTTTCAGTGGTCTTTTTTATTCACGAGATTTACATAAGAAGGAGGAAACAGTGATGTTTGAGGCTCACGGTATGTCAACTGTTATTATTCAACTATGCCAAGGTAAATACAGTTTTCCATTCTATGGCACCTTTAAAATAACCTCTTTTTCTTATAATAAGCTGAAGAACCTTTCCTACTGTATAGAACCTTTTGTGGACTTCAAAGGTTCCATGGATGTTAAAGGTTCTTAATAGAACCTCTGATGTTAAAGAATCGTTATTTTTTAGAACCTCTGGCCTTAAGCTAAATAGTGTAACATGTTGTATGAGCAAGATTTTTTGCATACCAAACCACTTAAGCACAACCTCAATCACACACTCACTCCTGACAGTTCATGCTTCATGAATTCAGATCATAACAATCATGGATGAATTAGATTGCAACAAACTAATGCTACAGGATGTACTGTACCAGGGTGTGCTACAGACACTAAGATTATGGTCATGGATTAGGTTAGGGGTTAGTATTTGTTTCAGTGTTGTGTTAGCAAACAGCACTGTGATTGACAGGACCAATGAAATCTTTAGAAATGGTTGTGGGATGGGGTTGCACTAAATTGGTTTGGGGCGCTCTTCTGTCCACATGTGTTTTGTGTTGCACGCAGTTCGTGTTTTATCGGCTGTGTGCATTCATGTTATGTCTTGTGCTGTGCGGCACGCAGCTTGTGTTTTTCATTGACTGCGTGCTTTCATCTGGTCATGTCTTGTGTGAACATGTGGCTTATGAGTATTCTCATTAGCTGCGTGTTCATGTCCTGTTTTGCACATGGCTGGTGATTTTGTTTTGCTGGCAATGTGCTTGTTTTTGTTTTGTGTGAGCACATGGTTTTGTCTTAGTATTCTGGGTGCCATGTGCTCTCATGTCAGTTGTCTTGACCCCACCCATCTTGTTTCCTGAATATTGGTTATTTGCCCCACCTGTGTTTATCTTGTTACCCTCCTCATTTCCTCCGTTTATAATCTCCTTGTGTTTACAGTCCTGTGCCAGTTCGTTGTCGATGTTACCCTGGTTGTACCCTGTCCTGTCCTGTCCTGTTCAGCCTTGCCTTGCCAAGCCAAGCCAAGCCTTGTCCAGCCTTTTGCCAGTCTATTTTCCCCAACGAGGTAGTTTTTGTTTGTTTGTTTATTTTATCTAATATTAAAGCCCTTTTTCCTCCTGCACTATTGAGTCCTCGCCTCATCCCTCTACCCAAACCCTGACAGTACGAACTGGCCGAAGATGAGGACTCAGCGGAGGAAGGGCTTGCACCGTCCACCAGCCTCCACACTCTCCAGCCCTCTGTACCAATGCATGCTCCAATTTAAGACCTTAAGCTCCCTCCATCAACAGGGGGCTGACCTGAGGGAGTTTGTGCTGAGGTTCAGCATTGCTGCAGAGGGACCTTTTTAATTATGCCCTTGATGAGCCCCTCAACTGGTGGAGGATGAGAGGGCTGGATCACCTGACGTTTGTGGGTTCATCGATTTCCTAGCTCGTCAGTGGAATCCTCCAGCCGAAGAGGCTGCAATGCCACCAATGGTGGCTGAATAAGCTGCAACATCCCCAGAGGCGGCTGAAAGGGCTGCAGCGCCCCAGTGGTGGCCGACAATGCCGCTGTGCCCCCAGAGGCGGATGCCGCCGCCACAGCTGCGTCACGCTCTCGGGAACGGAGGAGAAAGAAGGCTTCTTCACCCTTCAACGCCTGGAGGCCGTTCCAGAGCCTGCTGCTGGCAGGAGCTCCCTGCCCTGCCGGCACCACCCAAGCTCCCTGCCCTGCCGGAGCCTCCCAAGCTCCCTGCCCTGCCCTGCCCTGCCCTGCCCGGAGCCTCCCAAGCTCCCTGCCCTGCCGGCGCCACCCAAGCTCCCTGCCCTGCCAGCCCCACCCAAGCTCCTTGCTCTGCCGACACCACGTAATCTCCTTGCCCTGATGCCGGCTCCGCCCTTGATGGGTGCTCTGTTGGCTCTGCCGAAACTCCCAGCTCCTCCATGCCCCCTGCCAGGACTCCAGACCACTAGCGTAGCCAGAAATGTTTAAGTGGGTGGGCCTACATAAAACTGGGTGGGCCAGGTGTGTAGCATATGAAAACTGCATGTCAAATTCCCAACAGAAAATACAGCACCAAGTTTCATTACACAGTACTTCTAAAGCATGCATTAACATTAGTAATTTGTTATGTTAATGTTAATTTCAAAATTTACTAATAGGACATTTATTAAAATTAAAAGTTGTATATGTTAACATTTGCCTGAGCTGGTTAACAAAGATGAATAAACACAGTAACAAATGTATTGCTAATGTTAGTTAATGCATTAACTAACGTTAACTAAAGGAAGTTTATTAAAAAGCATTACCTCAGTGTGAAACAACGGGGCTTCGCTGATGATTTCATAATCAAACGTCTCTGTCAGTTCACGCACATCGAGAACCGCAGATATGCGTGCAGCTGCAAATTATGCAGTTTGTTGTGGCGACCAGGATCTAGCACAATGTTTATGTGTTTCTTTCCACAAAGGACGCATCTGTTTAGCGGATCAAACACTGTACCTATGCTAATATGATGTTTCAAACACACTTGGTTCAGAAGTTTCCGATCGATAAATCCAGCACCCTCAGGTGGTCTGTCGGGTTTCATTTGTAGATGGTCCGGATTTATTGCTAAGACTTTTACTTTTTAACGAATTGATCTGATTTATGTTTGCTTCACTAGGCTATTTTCAAATTTAACTTCACAAACGCGTTCATTTTACTGTCATATCCTTACGTCGTAAACATAACATTGCGGGTGGGACTAACCGAAACGGACGAATCATAATTTTGACAAGTGTATGATGATATGCACCTATAGGAACAGGGAAAACTAAGAAATGACCTGTAATTAACCATGAAAACAAGCGTTTAATATTTTTAATAAATAAAGTTACAGTGAAATAAGACGTTTATTAGTATCGTTTAATAAATTACATCCATTTGGAAAATTACAAACTTCTCATTGGGTGGGCCACAGATGAAAGTGGGCCCAGGCCCACCCGTAGCTACACGACTGCTCCAGACGTGCTAGAGCCCGCCTGGTCCGTCCCTCCGGCCCCGCCTTGACCCCCTGCCGGGACTCCTGAACTGCCTGAGCCTTCCTGGCTCAACCCACCCGCCCCTCCCTGGCCCCCTTTTATGACTTTCTGAGCTGTCCTGCTGGCGCTGGCTTGGTTCCCTCCCTCCCCTTCCTGTCTTGTTTTTGGTGTCCTCATTAGTCCCCTCTTTGGGGAGGGGGTAGTGTCAGGGTTCTGTCACTTCGGTCTAGTTTATTCGTGGTTTTGTGACAGAGCCCTGACACTCCCCTCTTGTATTGTTTGGTTCTATGTTCCATGTGAGTGCACGGCTTCGAGTGTGCTCGAGCCGTGCGCTCTCTCATCTGCGTGTGTTTTTTGTTGTTGCATGCAGTTCGTGTTTTTATCGGCTGTGTGCATTCATGTTATGTCTTGTGCTGTGTGGCACGCAGCTTGTGTTTTTCATTGGCTGTGTGCTTTCATCTTGTCATGTCTTGTGTGAACACGTGGCTTATGAGTATTCTCATTAGCTGCGTGTCCGTGTCCTGTTTTGCACATCGCTGGTGAGTTTGTTTTGCTGGCCATGTGGTTGTGTTTTTGTTTTGTGTGAGCACATGGTTTTGTCTTAGTATTCTGGGTGCCATGTGCTCTCATGTCAGTTGTCTTGACCCCACCCATCTTGTTTCCTGATTATTGGTTATTTGCCCCACCTGTGTTTATCTTGTTACCCTCCTCATTTGCTCCCTTTATAATCTCCTTGTGTTTACAGTCCTGTGCCAGTTCGTCGTCGATGTTACCCTGGTTGTACCCTGTCCTGTCCTGTCCTGTCCTGTTCAGCCTTTTGCCAGTCTGTTTCCCCCTATGGGGTAGTTTTTGTTTTATTTTATCTTATAATTAATAAAGCCCTTTTTCCTCCTGCACTATTGAGTCCTCGCCTCATCCCTCTACCCAAACCCTGACAGTATCAAGCAGAAGTGAAAAATCTGTGTTAGCCCAACAGCAAAAAGCGCGTGTACGTATGCGCCTGAGAGATGCTGAGGGCGACTGAACATCATTTACAGACGGATTTTCGAGATGGTCCTCACTGCAGAACACAAGATCCAGGGGGTGTGGTTGGATCTAGATCCAACTCCTCCCACCTTACATTTACCTAAACCTACCCGTCCCCACCCCCTGATCCCTAAACCTACCAATCTCCACCCCTTGGATGTGGATCCAACCCCGCCCCCTGGATTTTTTGTTCTGCAGTGAGGGGCTACTGGGATTTTCTATCATTAAAGTTATGGTGAGTATACTGAGTTTTGTATTTATTAAGTCATGTTTCACGTACTACATTTTATACGTATTTTGAGTATTAGAATAATAGTGAATTCATGCCTCTGGTGTCATGTTGGCGTTTATAACCTAGTTTAGCCCGTAGGACTCGGAAGGGGTGTGCGATATATCGTCTGTGATGATATTGTAATTGTTGTTTTAACGATGTGGGATTTGACATTATCATGCAGGGCTGGACTGGTAATCTGGCATACCGGGCATTTTTCCGGTGGGCCGACGCACTGAAGGGGCCGACAGAATTTTTTGTTGTTGTTGCCAAGGACCATCACGAGCAGCCAGTGGCCCATTTCTTTGTCTCCTGTATTGACAGCGTAAACCACCCAATCACAATGCGCTACAGACGGAGCCATGAAGTGTTTTGCTCCGCCCAAAGAACGATTCACCGCAACTTCTTCCTCGTCGGCTTTTCCTACGTTTTCACAGCAGCTTTATCAAGAACAGGCTTGCTCTGCGGTGAGTGATGCGGCGTAAAGAGCCAGGAGGAGGAGGAGAGGAGAGGATCTATCCTGTGCACGCGCGCCATTAGTGCAGAATACACAAACACTTCTTAATAAAACGTAAATTCGTCCACCGCGATTTTCTGGCCAAGTCAAGTGTGTTCATAGAGGTTTTCATGGGCCAATGCGAATAAATCTAGATTTAAATTCGAAAAGACACGATATTGTCAGACCTGACGTTTTTTTATTATCCAAAACAACTCGATGCTATGATACATATCTACACTAACAGTCAAAAGTTATTGAACAGTAATGTTTTTTTTTAAAGAATTCTCTTCTGCTCACCAAGCCTGCATTTATTTTATCAAATACAGCAAAAGCAGTAATATTGTGAAATAGTTTTACTATTTAAAATAACTGCTTTCTATTTGAATATATTTTAAAACGTAATTTATTCCTGTGATCAAAGATGAATTTTCAGCATCATTACTCCAGCATCATTACTCCAGTCTTCAGTGTCACATGATCCTTCAGAAATCATTCTAATATGCTGATTTGCTGCTCCTAAATATATATTCATTATATATATTTAGGAAATATACTAAGTACATTTGATTAAAAGTATTAAAATGTGGCAGTGTATCATTTAATAATTTTTCCCGTTTCTTTTGGGACAACAGGGAATAAACAATTCAGTAAGGTTGCTTTAGCACTATCCATTTTTAAATTAGGTAAAACAAAAAATGTATGCTACTATCATTTAATTGGGCCAATAACTTGGTTTGGTAGACTTTTTTTTCTTCCCCCAATTGGCTCAACATATTATTTCTCATTGAGCCAATGTTAACAGACTGTGCCACAATTGATAAAATTCAGTTAGCAGAAATTAGAATTTAGATTTAATCGGTCACTAGAAAATTGAGTTGGGGAGGTCTGAAATTTTTTTCAGTGTAAATACCATTAAAGTTTATTCTCCTAGGCAGATGCCATCTATCATTATTCAAACTGCTTTGTGCCTGCAACACAGAGGATGTCAAATTATTTTATATATTAAACCCATTCAGAGTAGATTGACAGATTAGATTTTGTGAATTGCTATGATTTTAATATTCAGAGTGAAGACTTGAAGGTAAACGCTTATTAACATTAGTTAAAGGGTTACTCCACCCCAAAATGAAACTTACCCCTATGTCGTTCAAAACCTGTAAAAGCTTTGTTCATCTTCGGTTAGACCATTTATTAATCTTAATGTTAATTTCAACATTTATTAATGCATTTTTCTAAACAAAATTGTTTGAATTTTTTGATCAGTAATCCAGATTTGGTAATCTGAAAACGTGTATCTGGATCCTTGTGATCCAGTCCAATTTTGCTTTGAAAAATGAGCAGAAAAGAAAGATGGATTACCTGATCCTGGATAGCAAAACATGGGATGCCCAAATTAAGGTCATTCTGATCCAGAGAAGGCGTTTTGAACATCTGGCCCCTGTAGTGCTGCTTCTATCACTGCTCTAATCATTTCTTCTTCTCTGCTGCTGCTTCGATTATTGCTTTTACTGCATTTGCTATTTCTGCTATTTTCCTGCATTGCTGCTTTTCTGCTCCACCTCCTATTCATGCTATTAAAATATATCTGTTTTATTTGTTTAAAGTCAGCTTTATGGTTTATATAAAATTATGATATTAAACATTTGGTCTTCTGTAGATCATTTTCATTACAAATACACTGTAAACATATCTTTCTCTTTTGTGTGAAACTTGTTACCTTGTTGGTGGGAGGACCCTTCAGGTGATCTTCAGAAAATGGAATTAATAGAAGGCCTGAAGGTGGCTGCTGTATGGTTCTTTTTGTAACAATGTGTTTACAAAAAGCACACATTTCCATTTATAACCATGCTAGTTTCTATTATCACACTGAATGAATGATGGCTTGGTAGTTTCTGTACTTTCTCTGTCTTTTAGAGATGCCAGTACAGCTAGCATTAAAAGAATGGCTCATGGTTCAGTGTTATCACAATGGGTTGTTTCAAGTTTGTCATTTTTCAGAGTACCAAAAGGAAATTTCAAAACACAAGCACACATTTTGATTACAGTCTTTAATGGCGTTAATGAAGAAAGTTATAAATATGTTATTATTCCCTAGCAAGAAAATCATTCAACACACCATTCCATTTATAACAAACTGAAAAAAAAAAAAAATCTCTTTTAACACAATTTTAAATATAGTGCTGCTAAAAAATAGAGGTTTTCATTTTTATAATTCTTATAATACTAAAGAACCTAACTGTCACCATTATGATTAAAAATAGTTAATAACAAAACTTTTATTTGGCAACAAAAATGTAAATACCGTGTCAATAAATATACAGGGTTAATATAATTAGATTTTTACAATAACAAAATATGAGGCAGCCATATGTAACAACATACATTTCTGAATGCTCATTCAAAGAGCTGAGGTAAAACATTTGCTTGTTCTGTTGTTCACTGCACACACTCCACCTCAGACGCACACCATCTCGCTCACATGTGTACAGATATGCAAACAGTGGTGGATTCCAGGATGCTTTCAGTTTCGTGATCCAAATAAATGGCCCACACTTATTGAAACAAATAGAGCTGCAATGCAAGAAACGGGAGTAAAACATCTGCACAAGTCCTGCCAGTTTAAACACTCAAGCAATTTTATACCATTTCAATTGTAAGACGCGTTCAAATGCTGTCAGATAGATGATTTTCTATGGAAGCCTGTTACTGCCACTGAATAAAGAATAAAAAAGGTTATGACTTTTTATTTTACAATTCTGCCTTTTTTTAACATAAGTCTTTTTTTCCCCCTCAAAACTGGACTTTAACTCTCAATTGCGAGTTTATATCTCAAAATTCGGAGAAAAAAAGTCAGAATTGTGAGTTTATATCTCGCAGTTCTGACTTTATTTCTCAGAATTGCGAGTTTATGGGGGAAAAAAGTCGCAATAACCTTTTTTATTTTTTATTCAGTGGCGGAAACGGGCTTCCATAGTTTTCTGAGTGCACACACTCAAAAAAGTGCACATAAAAAGCTGCCTCGACAAATTCTCAAAGAGTTCTCTTTCTTATCGCTTCTCAAGAGTAAGCTCATAAACACAGCTGGTCATTCCATAGGATCTGTGCACCAGGTCACAGCAGCCTAATATACAATACCTGCTGCGGACTGTGTCATTAATATTAATCAAACAACAAAAGAAAAAGTGAGAATCATTCACTGATCTTGACTGAATAACCTTTGTAGCTTTAACAAGGATTTCATTTCATTTCATTTATACAGTGACGTCCGTGCAGTGTTGTTATACAATTGATTATCTGAATCCTAAGCAGGTACTGTTTATGTCAGCAATGAATGGTTATGGTTAAATTTGACTGTATTCTGCAAAAGATGTTCACAATATTTGTGTGTAAATGTGTGTCTGTAAAATAGATTTTAGATTGAAAAGAAAATGTAAAACTACTTTGTCTGACAAGTGATATTTTTGGAGATAAAAGTTTGCCTTTTATGGTCGCCCTTTGAGAACCACTGGCTTAATGTGACTTGTGAAAAAGGAACAATTGTGTGACAACACATGATACCGGTCTAACTGGCATATCAGCTGTGTGATATCAGCATGCATAATAAGGGGAAAAAGTCAGGTGTGCATCATGTGGTTTAAAGATCTGATTGATGTTTATGCATATTTTCACACTTAATGCATCATTGAAATTAGCTTGGTTTGTTACATACATAATATAAGTTTGTGTTCTCTACCTGTGGCCTCAGTGTAGAGTTTGGACTCATCAGTGCTGGTCACTTTGCTGGTGATGTACGTTTTCCTCCTTTCTATTCGATCCAGAGCACTGTGGATTAAAACCACACTATCCAGAGGCATTGGACTGTACAAGGGAACAGAGTTCAACAGGTGAAATCACAAATAATAAATTCAAAAGCCAGTGTAAACTGGAAAAAATAAGGGTAACTGCCTTTAAAAGACTTGATTTTTGTCAGCTCGCTGCTCTTCTCACACTGCACTACTGTTTGGGGTACCATCTAGCTGCTGTGAAAATTGGGACTAAAATTGTGCAGTGTGTGCCTGGCATTACTGAAGTAGGTAAACATCATCTCACCTGCGGTAGTCTATGTTGAGATTGGCAGTCATTATTGGTCCTGAGAGGAAACCGGCAAGAGTACCTGTCACTGTGTCAATCATGGTGGCTATGGCTCCACCATGTACATGCCTGCCACACAGAAAATAGTTGTAACATTATTTCCTGTTCTCCTATTCTTCACAAATGAAGATGTGGCATTTAATTTCAGGCAATAAATGTAGAATCGAGCAGCTCTTTACCCAGGTGCACCTTCTAGTAAACGTCCTGCCTGAAACACACAAACGCATCTCTTCTCCTCCTTATTGACAAACACCACATACTCAAAGGTAGCGCCTTGCTCTTTAACATTTCTCGTGAAAAGTCGAGCTTTGGCCTGGATCAGTTTGCTGAGGTGTATGCCGCCTGCGGGACAGAAACAATGTGACATTTGTTTTACACTAAATTGCATTATCACGCCATTTCACTGATAACCGTGACTAGAAGAAACTATGCAAATACATATTAATCACTTACCAGTAGCATATTTAATGGAACGGTTGTAGCTGGGCAACTTCCTCCAGGGCCTCTTTTTTCCCTCACCATTTTCGGTGTCAGTGTCACACAGAGCATAATAGTGGTCGTAAACCTTCTGCATCTCTGGACTCCATGAGGAGTTGGGCTGGCTGAAGTCCCGTGGCTGAGACGAGAAAGGCCACAGCGACACCGTCTGGACAAAGAGTGACATTAAAAATAGTTTTCATTAATATACTATTCTATCAGTTTAGAGCAGTGTTATTACCGAAACTAAAATTAAAAAAACCCCACATTTGTTCATTTAAATCAAGCTGAAATAAAATACAAATATTGGATGAAAAAGTTACATTTTGCCTTGACTACTAACTGAACTAGTACTAAAATGACTAAAACTGAAATAATAATAAATATTAAATAAGCCTAAACATTAATATTCTTCTAGTTTAGAGAAGTGTTGTTATTGTTAACTAAAACTATTAAAAATTTCATTAATTAAAATAAAACTTACTTTAAAAACTTAAATGAAAATTAATGTAATCTTGTAACTAAATTAAATTTAGTCTTAGACTAAAATGGCCCTTTAAACCAGATTAACAGAAATCTACTTTCTCTGTCATGGTTTAAAACAGTCTCAGACTTGGTGTAGTCCAGATTGTAATAGGCTGATTTCCTGGAGGAAGACTAGAGCTACTTCAGGACTAAATTGGGGCTTAAATTAAACCTACCAGGAGGCAAGTTTAACTTCAGATTAAGGTTGTGTTACCAGTCTTTATATATCAAAATTATTGGTACCCTTTGTAGATATGAACAAAGAAGCCTGTGAAAATAAATCTGCATTGTTAATCATTTTGATCTTTTATTAAAAAAAAAAAAAAAAAACGTACAACCTTTCAACCAGGTAAAATGGAAGGGAAGGAAAATCTAATTATGAATTTATTTTTATTTTTTTCTCTCTCTCTAATATACATTGGCCACAATTAATGACACCCGTTTATTCAATACTTTTGGCAAACTCCTTTTGCCAATTTAACAGCTTTGAGTATTCACCTTTAATAACTGATACGTTTGAAGAACACCTGACCCTTTAGATTCCCAGCTCCATGTTGATACTCCTCTTCAGATTTTTAGGGTTCAGGTCAGGGAACTGGGACGGCCACGGCAGAACCTTCATTTTGTGCTCTGTGACCCATTTTTTGTGTTGATTTTGATGGTCCTTTTGGATCATTGTTCTGTTGGAAGATCCAACCACGGCCCGTTATAAGGCGTTCTGACCCCAAGACTTTACTATTTTCTGCAATGTGTTATCCATCTGTGATCCTTGGAGAGTCTTTGGCCACTCAAGCTATCCTACTCACCGTGCATTAGGACGATATAGACATAGACAATATACTGTAGGCAGATTTCTAACATTTATTGTTGATTGGAACACCTTAATTATTGTCCTAATATTGTACTTCATATTTTATAAAGCTCAACAATCTGTTGCTGCACAACAGAACTATTTCTAGGACTACAAATAATTGTGGCCAATGTGTATTAGGGGAAAAAAAAAAATTCATAATGTGATTTTGTTGAAAAGTTCTAGAATAAACAATACAGATTTATTTTCACAGTCTTCTTTGATCATATTTTTTTATGGTGCCAATATACAGGTGCATCTCAATAAATTAGAATGTCGTGGAAAAGTTTATTTATTTCAGTAATTCAACTCAAATTGTGAAACTCGTGTATTAAATAAATTCAATGCACACAGACTGAAGTAGTTTAAGTCTTTGGTTCTTTTAATTGTGATGATTTTGGCTCACATTTAACAAAAACCCACCAATTCACTATCTCAACAAATTAGAATACTTCATAAGACCAATAAAAAAATTTTTTTTTAGTGAATTGTTGGCCTTATGGAAAGTATGTTCATTTACTGTATATGTACTCAATACTTGGTAGGGTCTCCTTTTGCTTTAATTACTGCCTCAATTCGGCGTGGCATGGAGGTGATCAGTTTGTGGCACTGCTGAGGTGGTATGGAAGCCCAGGTTTCTTTGACAGTGGCCTTCAGCTCATCTGCATTTTCTGGTCTCTTGTTTCTCATTTTCCTCTTGACAACACCCCATAGATCTCTCTATCTATGGGGTTCAGGTCTGGTGAGTTTGCTGGCCAGTCAAGCACACCAACACCATGGTCATTTAACCAACTTTTGGTGCTTTTGGCAGTGTGGGCAGGCGCCAAATCCTGCTGGAAAATGAAATCAGCTTCTTCAAAAAGCTGGTCAGCAGAAGGAAGCATGAAGTGCTCCAAAATTTCTTGGTAAACGGGTGCAGTGACTTTGGTTTTCAAAAAACATAATGGACCAACACCAGCAGATGACATTGCACCCCAAATCATCACAGACTGTGGAAACTTCACACTGGACTTCAAGCAACTTGGGCTATGAGCTTCTCCACCCTTCCTCCAGACTCTAGGACCTTGGTTTCCAAATGAAATACAAAACTTGCTCTCATCTGAAAAGAGGACTTTGGACCACTGGGCAACAGTCCAGTTCTTCTTCTCCTGAGCCCAGGTAAAACGCCTCTGACGTTGTCTGTGGTTCAGGAGTGGCTTAACAAGAGGAATACGACAACTGTAGCCAAATTCCTTGACACGTCTGTGTGTGGTGGCTCTTGATGCCTTGAACCCAGCCTCAGTCCATTCCTTGTGAAGTTCACCCAAATTCTTGAATCGATTTTGCTTGACAATCCTCATAAGGCTGCGGTTCTCTCGGTTGGTTGTGCATCTTTTTCTTCCACACTTTTTCCTTCCACTCAACTTTCTGTTAACATGCTTGGATACAGCACTCTGTGAACAGCCAGCTTCTTTGGCAATGAATGTTTGTGGCTTACCCTCCTTGTGAAGGGTGTCAATGATTGTCTTCTGGACAACTGTCAGATCAGCAGTCTTCCCCATGATTGTGTAGCATAGTGAACCAAACTGAGAGACCATTTTGAAGGCTCAGGAAACCTTTGCAGGTGTTTTGAGTTGATTAGCTGATTGGCATGTCACCATATTCTAATTTGTTGAGATAGTGAATTGGTGGGTTTTTGTTAAATGTGAGCCAAAATCATCACAATTAAAAGAACCAAAGACTTAAACTACTTCAGTCTGTGTGCATTGAATTTATTTAATACTCGAGTTTCACAATTTGTGTTGAATTACTGAAATAAATGAACTTTTCCACGACATTCTAATTTATTGAGATGCACCTGTAATTCTGACCATGACACCCTCTCTCTCTCGTTTTAAATTAATCAAGTTTATTTTAGTTCAGGACTCTATAGTCCAGGAGTTAGTAATCTGTACCTAATCGGTGTTTCAGAAAGCCATTTTTTAAACAAAGATTAACTATCCTAGATTAGGCCTACTGCTGTTTTAATTTAAACCCTGTCCAGGAAACCTCTCCAAAGTAAATTAAAAAATGTTAAAGTTAAATGTTAAAATTACTGAAACTGAAAAAAAAAAAAAAAAAAAAAACATTAAAGCTAAATAAAAATATTTTAAAAACTAATAAAAATGACAAAAGCATATAAAAATGCATAAAAATAAGTAAATATATAAATTTAAAAAAGTATTTTAAACGTTACAAATTTTAATTATTAATACATACATTTCAAAATAAATTGTAAAACACAACCACACCATTTGTGATTACTGACATTAATGAAGGCAGTTGTAAATACCTTATTATTCCTAAGCAATAACAATTAACTCATTTAATATAAAAAATAATACTAAAATGTTACTAGGATAGTTGAAAACAACAACATTTTAATGAAAAGGATTTTAATATGGGTGACACAAATGTAACCACCCCTTCATGGCAGCACACAAAACACTACACACAAGACCTGCCTATTAATATGACTACAGAATGAATATGATTTAACAGCAATATAAAACCAATGAAAGTATGAATACTTTACCGAGATGGGTCTGATGGTGTCTAGTGAGGACTGCAGGTGTCTGTGGGTCTCTTTAGGGAGCAGCTGCTGAGGACTGATTCCCTTCAGTCCATTAGAGCCAAGTCTCCTCGCGATGTGTCCTAACATGATGACTGTAAATCCGGAGGAAGCTGTGGCTGTCACTCCAAACCAAATGTAGCAGATGTCTTATTCTTCTGATAAAATCCTTAGTGTCTAATCGCTACAAATTAATATGACTTTCTTGTACATGATGCAATTAACTGAAGGCATTTCCACCTCCCAGATTTCCACACACGCTGACTGTCAGTTCTTTTTAATCTATAAACTGAAAAACTTTGGAAACCGCGTCCTACATACGAAAGAAAGCCTTTATCAATCAATTATCGATAGAATATTGTATAAATCAACAGCCAACTTTAAGGTGAAAACACAAGATCAGGCGGTGAACAGTGTGACTTTCAGATTCACGGATGTCATCTCTGATTGGCCAGTTCTCGCACGCGGAGGAAACGCGTTGTCATTGCATTGTAACCACGTGACGCAGATTCCTACGTCTGATTGGTGGGATGAACTGTTACAACATCCGGTGTGTCTGTTGCCACAGCAACTTTGTAGTTCCAGTACTTTCTGCTCACTCACTGTTGGAATTTACTTTTTGTAATTTTACGCTCAGTAACTGTTTATCTGCCTGTGGTGCACAATCATGTTTGGGCGAGAGGCGCGGCGTTCAACGAACAAGTTTGTGCAGAGAGAGAGGGTACAGAAATGCTGTTTATCTTTTATAACTGTATAGTAGCCTACCAATGCTTGGTTGTAGTATTAGTAGTAAAATAATAATAATAATTTCGTATTTTCAAGTAAGAACGCATTAAATTGATCAAAAGTGATCAAAAGATTTGTATTTTGAATGAGTGCTGTTCTTTTAAACTTTCTATTTATTACATATTTTTGTCACAAAAATATTAAGCAGCACAACTGTTCTCAGCTGTGATAATGATAAACACAAAATCAGCATGTTAGAATGATTTCTGAAGGATCATGTGACACTGAAGTCTGGAAAATTCACATGAATAAATCACATGTTAAAATACTACATTAAAATAGAAAACATTGTTTTAAATTGTAATACTATTTTGCAATATTACTTTTTATTTTGTTTTTTATCAAATGAATGCAGTCTGGTGAGCATACATTTGAACAGTATGAAACACATGAAAATCTTCCCCTGGAGTTCCTACACAGACTCTCATGTTTAAAACCCCTTGTATAATTACATGTGTATATTATTATGTTTAACAGCTTTCTTTTTCTAACAGAAAGATAAAGAGATCGCTGACAGAACTGATGAGCTGGACAGGTGTGCTTAATCTTAATCTTTACTTTTAAGATTTCATCACATTTAAAACAGAGAAACATTATGACATAAAATCATCTAGGTTGCGGAGCAGTGAATATGTCCAGCACTGATACTATGTTCTTGTTCCAGAATCAAGAGTGTGATATTGAAGGCTGAATTTGAGTGCCTTGGCGTTAATTATTATGAAAAAGCCCTGAAACGCAGAGAGAGGATCCAACAGAGAGAGATGGAGTTGTGGAACACCTCTCTCACTATGGTCAGTACAGACAATACAACTCAATGCGACTGTCCTGAAAATATCTACTGTTTATCTGAAAGTATTGAAATCTTCATTTGGAATATATGAAGCAAATAAGTGTAAAAAATAATGACTCTTAACTTATGATACAGGTTAATTAATGACTTTGTTTCTTTAGTTGCAATAGCAGTATATCATCAGTAGAGGGAAGTATAAGAACACGAGCGTAAAAGCAAATTGAAACGGAAAATACAGCTGTTCTGTTGGATCTTCGAAATTCAAATATGTCGTCTTTTGAAAGCCAATTTTTGTAAATTTGTACAGCCACAGGTTCCTCGTGATAATTTTCAGGGAGCAGGTTTATTTAGTCCAGCTATAGAGAAAGACATAGGCTGCTGCTAGGCAGGGAATAATAAGGATTACAAGCATGTCACTTTCAAGTGCTTTGCTGTTGGAAAGAATAGGAATCGTGGAGGACACCAGGTTTCCTGGGAAAATCTTATTAAAGCCAAAATCGTAGATATTTAATTTTGGATCAAATGTAGCATCCCATTTGTTGACAACTATATCATCATTCACAGTGCTATCTTTATAGTTAGCTTGTTGATGATTCTGGATTTTCAGTCAAATACATGCTGTTTTGCTGTGTATAAACCATACAAACTGCTTGAAATGGTTATTGAACTACTATGTGCACGACTTTAACATTAAAACAAGGAGATCTGGCTTCTGTGGGGGGAAAAAGCATACCTGTCCCAGCAGGTAAAAAAGAACTTTTTCTATATCATTTATATATCGTCGTGGTATGCAAATATATCTGTGGAGCTTTTAGTGGGCAGGAGCTATTGACACATCAGGGCGATAAAGAAACATGGATAACATTTGTAATAAGCAGCTTTCTGTGTGTGTGTACTCCAAGACAAAGATACAGTGCCCTCCACTAATATTGGCACCCTTGATAAATATGAGCAAAGGCGGCTGTGAACTATCATAATTCGAACCTATCATTGAAGTAAAACAATTGAAAGTGGGGAGAAAATCTCATGATGAAATAAAGGTTTTTCTCCAATGAATGTTGGCCACAATTATTGGCACCCCTAGAAATTCTTATGAGTAAAATATCTCTGAAGTATATTCCCATTCATATTTACGTTTTTTTAGCACATCAGGGTGACTAGCATGAAATTGTCCAGCCATGACTTCCTGTTCAACAGGATTATAAATATGAGGAACACAAAGGCCAAATTCCCTTAATCATTCATCATTTCCTGTAGCTTTCCTGTAGCTCAAATAGTAGAGCATGGTGCTAGCAACGCCAAGATCATGGGTTCGATTCCCAGGGAAAGCAAGAGCTGATAAAATGTAAAAACTGTTACTTGAATGCAGTGTAAGTTGCTTTGGATAAAAGCGTCTGCTAAATGCATAAATGTAAATGTAAATGTCATCACAAGGAGTAAAACCTAAGAATATAGTTCTGATGTGCAGAACAAGATTGTTGAGTATTACAAAAGAGAAAGTGGCTGCAAGAAAAGAGTTAAAGCATTGAAAATACTCATTTCCACCATCAGGGTAATAATTAAGAGGTTCCAATCAACTAAAGATGTTATGAATCTGCCTGGAAGAGGACATGTGTCTATATTGTCCTAATGTACGGTGAGGAGGAGAGTTTGAGTGGCTAAAGACTCTCCAAGGACCACAGCTGGAGAATTGTAGAGATTAGTTGAGTATCGGGGTCAGAAACCTAAAAAAAAAATAAAAAATCAAACATCCCCTACATCAGCACATGTTGTTCGGGAGGGTTTCAAGGAAAATTCTCCTCACTCATCCAAATTCAGTTATCAGACACGACTGGAACTTCAAATGGGACTGGCTTCTACGGTCAGATGAAACTAAAAAATAGCTTTTCGGCAGCAAACCCACCAGATGAGTTCAAATAGGGACAAAAAAGTACCCCATGTCCACGGTTAAATATACTGCTGGATCTTTAATGTTGTGGGCCTGTTTTTCTGCTGGAGGTCCTGAACATCTTGTTTAGACACATGGCATCATGGATTCTATCAAATACCAACAGATAATAAATCAATAAGTGACTGACTCTGTTAGAAATATTATAATGGGCCATGTTTGGATCTTCCACCAGGACAACAATCCAAAACATACATTAAAATAAACACAAAAATGGGTCACTGAGCACAAAATGAATCTTTTACCATGGCTGTCCCTGTCCTCTATAGAAAATGAGTGGAGTGAACTGAAGAGAAGCACCACCAACATGGAGCTGTGAATCTGAAGAATCTGGAGAGATTCTGGATGAAGAAAATGGTCTCTGATCTCTTATCAGTTGTTCTCCAAACTCTTCAGGCATTATAGGAGAAAATTCAGAGCTGTTATCTTGGGAAAAGGAGTTTTCCACTTTCAATTGTTTTAACTTCAATGATAGGTTGGAATTTTGTGAATTTTTTGAATGAAAGATAAAAAGGATAAACAATGCAGATTTATTTTCACAGCCGCCTTTGCTCGTATTTACCAAGGGTGCCAATATTAGTGGAGGGCACTGTAACTATAATGCTAATAATAAAGACATAAAAATAATAATATAAAAATTGTTCTAATGGCATACTCACACTAGGCACAGCTGTCTTGTACTAAAGCCCAAGCGCGATTGTCCTTTCGCTAATAGATCAGAGGATTATTACAGAGGCAACTGAGGTTAATGGTGGAATTTGTAGCTTTACTCACAAAAAACTACATTACCTGTTCATCAGTAAGATGAGAACCAGACCCATTATAAATCTAAATGTACTTGAAATTAAATTAATTGAAAAGTGTGATATCCAAGTAGTAATAAATATTTTTGCTGTCATAAAGATAACAATAGCGCATACAAAAATAGTAATTTTTTTTTGTAGTGTGATCGCGGTTAGCAATCACACTACATGTGTACCGCACCCGAGCCACCTCTTCAAGTGGGCCAGGGCATGGTTAAACAAACCACACTGGACACGGTACAAGTCACACTTGTGCAGTCACACTTGTGAAATGAACTTTGGACTTTGGGGGTCAATCGCGCTCAAGCATGGATCAGATCCCCTACATCCTAAATCTAAGTGAATAGCAGATAGCACGCCACAACTATAACCATAACAGCACAAAAATGATGAATGATAAAAACATTGACAGCCAACAGGAATCATTTCTGCTTTAAAGAGCTTGAGCATTTAAAGTGACAGATGACACAACTGCATTGTATACTTAGAATACACTAATATAGTTATTTTTATAATTATCGTTCTTGGTGTAAACAGGCCTTAATAGAGTTACTTTACTGGATGGCCAATTTCAAAAGTATTTTGTGTATTTTCAAAATACTGTATTTAAATACATTTTCCCACACAGTATTTTGTATTTTTATTTTGTGCCCATCTCTGCTCTAGGCTATAGACACAAGTAACCTGTCAGTGATAATCAAACAGTCGCATAAGACAAACAGCAGGTGTCTCATGATTAATTACGCTTGGAAAGGATGAATATTTGAATGCCAGAAGGAAGTTAAAGATGATCCTGATATAGCCCTCAAATATGTTCTTTATTACGTAACAAACAGAGTTACCTTGAGGGCTCATCCTTATTGTGGTAGACCGCAAACTAACAAAGAACTTAAAGAAGAGAGCTGGAACAAAAGTGTCATTATTAACAGGGTGACTGTGGCAAATTTTAGTGCTTGTTGAACTGTTGATGTCCGTTTTAAGGTTTATGCATTTCAAATGTACACTATATGGACAAAAGCAGTGGTTCTCAACTGGTTTGGCCTTGGGACCCACGTTTTCCCATGGTCATCAAGCCGCGACCCACTTTTTATATACACACACATACAGTGAGGAAAATAAGTATTTGAACACCCTGCTATTTTGCAAGTTCTCCCACTTAGAAATCATGGAGGGTCTGAAATTGTCATCGAGGTGCATGTCCACTGTGAGAGACATAATCTAAAAAAATATCCAGAAATCACAATGTATGATTTTTAACTATTTATTTGTATGATACAGCTGCAAATAAGTATTTGAACACCTGAGAAAAACAATGTTAATATTTGGTACAGTAGCCTTTGTTTGCAATTACAGGGGTCAAACGTTTCCTGTAGTTTTTCACCAGGTTTGCACACACTGCAGGAGGGATTCTGGCCCACTCCTCCACACAGATCTTCTCTAGATCAGTCAGGTTTCTGGCCTGTCGCTGAGAAACACTGAGTTTGAGCTCCTCCAAAGATTCTCTATTGGGTTTAGGTCTGGAGACTGGCTAGGCCACGCCAGAACCTTGATATGCTTCTTACAGAGCCACTCCTTGGTTATCCTGGCTGTGTGCTTCGGGTCATTGTCATGTTGGAAGACCCAGCCTCGACCCATCTTCAATGCTCTAACTGAGGGAAGGAGGTTGTTCCCCAAAATCTCGCAATACATGGCCCCGGTCATCCTCTCCTTAATACAGTGCAGTCGCCCTGTCCCATGTGCAGAAAAACACCCCAAAGATGATGCTACCACCCCATGCTTCACAGTAGGGATGGTGTTCTTGGGATGGTACTCATTCTTCTTCCTCCAAACACGTTTAGTGGAATTATGACCAAAAAGTTCTATTTTGGTCTCATCTGCCCACATGACTTTCTCCCATGACTCCTCTGGATCATCCAAATGGTCATTGGCAAACTTAAGTCGGGCCTGGACATGTGCTGGTTTAAGCAGGGGAACCTTCCGTGCCATGCATGATTTCAAACCATGATGTCTTAGTGTATTACCAACAGTAACCTTGGAAACGGTGGTCCCAGCTCTTTTCAGGTCATTGACCAGCTCCTCCCGTGTAGTTCTGGGCTGATTTCTCACCTTTCTTAGGATCATTGAGACCCCACGAGGTGAGATCTTGCATGGAGCCCCAGTCCGAGGGAGATTGACAGTCATGTTTAGCTTCTTCCATTTTCTAATGATTGCTCCAACAGTGGACCTTTTTTCACCAAGCTGCTTGGCAATTTCCCCATAGCCCTTTCCAGCCTTGTGGAGGTGTACAATTTTGTCTCTAGTGTCTTTGGACAGCGCTTTGGTCTTGGCCATGTTAGTAGTTGGATTCTTACTGATTGTATGGGGTGGACAGGTGTCTTTATGCAGCTAACGACCTCAAACAGGTGCATCTAATTTAGGATAATAAATGGAGTGGAGGTGGACATTTTAAAGGCAGACTAACAGGTCTTTGAGGGTCAGAATTCTAGCTGATAGACAGGTGTTCAAATTTTTTTTTTAGATTATGTCTCTCACAGTGGACATGCACCTACGATGACAATTTCAGACCCCTCCATGATTTCTAAGTGGGAGAACTTGCAAAATAGCAGGGTGTTCAAATACTTATTTTCCTCACTGTATATTGTTAGTTTGACAAAGAAAGAGGAATTTGTCCAAAATTATATGTGTTTTTAAAAATATGACATAAAAGTGAGTGCCCATAGTCTAAGAATCACCCATATATTTGAAGGCCCCCCAACCCATGTAGGCTGAAAGATTTTATGTATTTCTGCTGTAATTATGATTAATTACGACATAAACCTGGAAACGGAAACCTGGTTAAACAGCGGAATACCGGACACCGCTATTGAGCTAGCGGGACGCCACACACTCCGGGCGGATAGAACATTAGATGGCTCCGGTAAGACCAGAGGTGGTGGATTGTGCATTTACATTAACAAAGCTTGGTGCACAAACTCTGCTATTGTTGGGAGTCATTGTTCAGCTAACCTTGAGTTTCTCATGGTTAAATGTAGACCGTTTTATCTACCGCGGAGTTCACTTCCACCATTATAACTGCAGCCTATATTCCCCGGATGCTGATGCCAAGCTTGCTATGAAAGAACTTCACGCAGCCATCAGTAAACAACAGACTGATCACCCGAAGCGGCTTTTATTGTTGCAGGTGACTTTAATCACTCAAACTTAAAGTCAGTGCTACCCAAGTTTCACCAGCATGTTTCCTGTCACACCAGAGGAAACAAAACCTTAGACCATGTTTACACAAACATGGCTGGAGCTTACGTTGCGACACCCTCCCCCACCTGGGACAGTCAGATCACCTTTCTTTGTTCCTCACCCCAAATATGCACCCCTCATCAACCGTGTGAAGCCATCAGTGAAGACCATCAAGGTGTGGCCTGCGGGGCAGATTCCACACTCCAGGAAAGGTTTCTACACACAGACTGGAGTATGTTTGCTTCTCAAGCCACCAGTGGCGCTCACACAGACATTGACTCTTACACCTCCTCTGTATTGGATCATATCAATATCACCATTGACAGTGTTACAACCCAGAAACAGATCACCACATATCCAAATCAGAAGCCTTGATGAACAAGGAAGTGCGACTCCTGTTGAAGTCACGCAACACTGCCTTCAGATCAGGAGATGCACAAGCCTACAGCACATCCAGAGCAAACCTGAAGAGGGGCATCAAAAAGGCCAAGCACTGCTACAAGCTAAAGATAGAGGGACACTTTTCCAACTCTGACCCTCGACGCATGTGGCAGGGCATTCAGGGGGTATAAAGCGTTCGCGCGTGCTATAGGCAGGGGTGTGGACTCGAGTCACATGACTCGAGACTTGACTCGGACTCGAGTCCCAAATTTGATGACTTGCGACTCGACTCGACATAATTAAAGAAGACTTGAGACTCGACTTAGACTTTGACAGCAATGACTCGAGACTTGACTTGGACTTGAGCCCTGTGACTCGGAAAGACTTGATCAGATCAGCGTCGTTATCACTCTAGGCGGGTGCAGCGTGCTTGGGCTTGACTGGCAATAAGCCAGAGACTGCGTTCAGGGAGCGCTTGATATACAGTATAAATTAATGGAGTAATAGCATAACTTTCGACAAAAGAACCGAGATAAGAAAAAAAAAAAAAAATTACATGATTCGTCTAGTGGCTATCTCCGCTCGTGAAAAGCGCTGCCCTGCCCGTTTGATCGCCGCCCAGCAGACACGCCGGAGCGGCATGAGAAACAAGAGGCGCTGCCGCGATCACTGGTGCTCGCCTTACCATCACCGACCGCTGCTGTTAAATGGTAAACATATTCCTCATTTCTTTTGTTTGTCCGACACCGAGGTGCACCATCCCGCCACGATACTGGCACTCTGTCAACTCGATGTACTTTAATTTGTAAACACCTCTCCGAGACCTTTTTTTTTTTTGATCAGATCCCCACTTTTGTTCAATCAGTTGCATATTTTAATTGCATGTGCATTTTATTTTATTTAAACCTCCATTAAGTTTAAAGTTAATCCATAATCAAGATTTAAATCAGTTTAAAGTTATGGTGCAACAGGATTAAAGTTAATCTTAAATATTACTTAAATCCAGGATCAAAATGATGGGTTAAAATGTAAACCTGCTTATTTTTAAAGGTTTAAAGTGCAAAATAATTATTAGATAAACCTTGATTTAAGCTAGATTTAAAATTAATCATTGCAAACAATTTAGCTATAATTTGATAGAAAAAGCGCACTTGGCCTAATGATCATTTAAAATATAATTTGAAGAAGTGTTTCTTTCACAAAATGATTTGTGAATTTTAGCCTATATATAACTATAAAATATACTAAATTTTTCTCCCTCTTCACCAGGCACTCATTTCACTTCTATTTCTTTCGGGGTAAATAATTGAATTCACGTGTTGTAAATCAGTCTGTATAGTGCTCATAGACCCTAAATTTAGCGATCAACTATGCATATTATAAACGTAACATTTAAAGTACAACATTTTGTCTTTGTTACTATTAGTTATAAAGGATGGTAGCACATTATTTTTGAATGACTGTCTTCATGAGTTTTTCTGCATCCATATTGCATGTTTCCTCTCACTTGTAAAGTATGGTAGCAGTTTTTCTTATAGTTCTTCGAAACAGTTCTTTCTGCGTTTCTGCTCACATGCTTTTAAATCTGTTTCATTGAGGTTCCAAATAATGGCTCATTGGTTTAGATATAACACCTAGAAGCATATATTCTTCTTATGCACACATGCAAAGTACTGCAGCTGTTATGAAATTCTGTTGTCTTTGCTATTCTGTTACTAATAAAATAGTTTTTTGTCCTTGTCCCTTGGCACAATCCCTAAATTGAACTTGAGTAGTTTTACTAAGGGCACCCATCTCACATGAAATTAAACTATGTAAAAACATATTCTACCTGACTTCCTGATATAAATTACGATAAATTTGATGTGGTAATTAATATTGAGACACTAATTTGGGCAAAGAGCACTAATGACTTGTTTAAGACTTGAAGCTAAAAGTTGAGGACTTGCAACTCGACTTGGACTTGCCTATTTTGACTCGGGACTTGACTTGGGACTTGTCTGTCTTGACTCGAGACTTGACTCGAGACTTGAATGCAAAGACTCGAGACTTACTTGTGACTTGCTAAACAATGACTTGGTCCCATCTCTGGCTATAGATGTGCTAGGTGTAACATCTGGCAGGACAGGATAATTAATTTTTCTGAGGTGAGAGGCTTTTATTTCATAAGTTATGAAAATATCGATAGAATAATGACACTGACATTAAACCTGTCAACATCTCATCTGACCGCAGATACTGAATCAGGACAGCGAGTTTTTCTCAGGCACTCTTTACTTAAAGTGCATCTGACAGACGTGTCAACAGCTTTCATGCTCGTGTTTTAAAATAAAAGTCTCGCATCAGAAAAAAAACCCCATTTAGAATTACGTTTTTTGTTCTTGATGTTGTTTCTTTGGCCGCACACTCGCGACCCACCAGTTGAGAAACACTGGACAAAAGTATTGGGACATCCGCTTCTTTAGAACAGAAAAAGGCACTTCCAAAACTGTGGCAACAAAGATGGAAACAATATTTTATGTATTTAAAAATTGTGTTTCCATCTCTGCTGCATCTTTTTTGAATGCGTCTAAAATGACTGTACCCATATGTACAAGTCATTGGTGTTTTGTGATGAGTTTTTGCCTCATGGTCTGCATTTAAAGTCACACCAGAAGTGTTCAGCTGGGTTTCTGCAGACCAATCGCGTTCTTCCACACTGACTGTATCAATCATTTCTTTTTGAACCTTGCCTTATACATAGAGGCAGTGTCTATTAGAATAGAAAAGGGTCCTGTCCAAACTGTTGCTATAAAATTAGAAGCACACAATTCCCTAGAATATCATTATATGCTTAATCATTAAGATTTGTGCTCATGGAAATTACTAAAGTACTCAAACCTGTTCATTAGAAGGGGGGGTCCCAATACTTTTGTCTATATAGTGTATGGCAAATTTGAACTGTAAATATATAAATACAAATGCTAGTTAACTATAAATGTGACCCTGGACCAGAAAACCAGTCTTAAGTAGCACAGGTATATTTGTAGCAATAGCCAATCGATATCGATTTTTCTTATATGCCAAAAATCATTAGGATTTAGGATAGTAAAGATCATGTTCCATGAAGATAATTTCCTAATGTAAATATATCAAAATGTAATTTTTGATTAGTAATATGCATTGCTAAGGTCTTCATTTGGACAAATTTAAATGCGATTTTCTCAATATTTGGATTTTTTTGCACCCTCAGATTCCAGATTTTCAAATAGTTGTATCTCGGCCAAATATTGTCCTATACTAACGAACCATACATCAATGGATGTATAAATCAATTCAGTTGATGTATAAATCTCAATTTAAAAAAAAATGTACCCTTATGACTGGTTTTGTGGTCCAGGGTCATAAATGTGAAATATTGTTAAAATAAATAAGAGCATTTACCCTTAAACCTTTAAAACAAAATGAAACAATACAGTTTAGTCAATGGCAATTATTACATAATAATACTTAATAATACTAGTTAAGCATATAAAATTGGTTTAAATGTTTTATTATTGTTATTATGTATTTTATTGTTTAATATTTGTTATTGGACTTGTTTCCCAACATTCTAAATCCAACAGCCAGTTTAATAATATCTCAAATGTCGGTATTTGCTGGGTTTGTAGTGAATCGGCTTTTAGTCATCCAGTTCTACAAGTGTTTCTCTGTGTTTAGAAAAGCTCCATTATATGCCACACCTCCTCAGCAGTTGTCTCAGCTTTTTGTGTGGTATTTGCTTTAAAAGAAGATTCAAATTTTGCTTTGACTTGTAAATGTTGTTGATAGTGTTGGCAGCAGGAAAAGGTTGTTATATCCTGTGTGGTGTTGTTACAGGTCCGGAGAGAAGCATTACGCAGGATGCTGGAACAGGAGAGACAGCTGCACATCAGAGAGCTCAGCAAGATTGGCCTGGCCATTTATCAACAAAGAACATAAACCATTAAAAAAAAAACACACACACATTCCAACGCTGAGCCTTCAAATTCACTACTTTATAATATACAGTCATGTCCAAAAATATCGGCACCCTTGGTAAATATGATCAAAGAAGGCTGTGAAAATTAATCTGCATTCATTAATCTTTTGATCTTTTATTTAAAAAATTCACAAAAATCAAACTTTTTATTGGATAATAAGAATTTAAAATGGGGGGAAATATCATTATGAAATAAATGTTTTTCTCTAATACACATTGGCCACAATTAACGGCACCCTTGTATTCAATACTCCATTTGCCAGTTTAACAGCTCTGAGTTTTCTCCTATGATGCCTGATGAGGTTAGAGAACACCTGACAAGAGATCAGAGATCAGAGACCATTCCTTCATCCAGAATCACTCCAGACCCTTTAGATTCACAGCTCCGTGTTGCAGAAGCTTGGTTTTGTGCTCAGTGACCCATTTTTGTGTTGTTTTTGAGGTTTGTTTGGATTATTGTACGGTTGAAAGATCCAAACGTGGCCCATTATAAGATTTCTAACAGAGTCAGTCACTTATTGATTTATTATCTGTTGGTATTTGATAGAATCCATGATGCCATGCGTCTAAACAAGATGTCCAGGACCTCCAGCAGAAATATAGGCCCACAACATCAAAAATACAGAACATATATTTCATTGTACACATGGGGTACTTTTTATCCCTGTGTTCACCAAACCCATCTTGAGTGTTTGCTGCTAAAGCTCATTTTTTAGTTTCATCTGACCATAGAAGCCAGTCCCATTTGAAGTTCCAGTCGTGTCTGATAACTGAATATGCTGGAGTTTGTTTTTGGATGAGCGAGGAGAATTTTTCTTGAAACCCTCCCAAACAACATGTGGTGATGTAGGTGCTGTTTGACAATTTTTTTTAAAGGTTTCTGACCCCGAGACTCAACTATTTTCTGCAATTCTCCAGCTGTGGTCCTTGGAGAGTCTTTAGCCACTCAAACTCTCCTTCTCACCGTGCATTAGGACGATATAGACACGTCCTCTTCCAAGCAGTTTCGTAATATTTTATGTTGATTGGAAATTCTTAATTATTGCCCTGATGGTGGAAATGGGAATTTTCACTGCTCTAGCTCTTTTCTTAAAGCCACTTCACTAATTTGTGAAGCTCAATTATCTTTTCCTGCACATCAGAAATATATTCTTTGGTTTTTCTCATTGTGATGGATGATTAATATTTATATTTCTGTGAAACAGGAAGCCATGGCTGGATAATATGAATGGGAATATACTTCCCATGAGATATTTTACTCATAAGAATTTCTAGGGGTGCCAATAATTGTGTCCAATGTGTATTAGAGAAAAACATTTATTTCATAATGATATTTCCCCCCATTTAAAATTCTTATTATCCAATGAAAGGTTAGATTTTTGTGAATATTTTAAATAAAAGATCAAAAGGATTAACAATGCAGATTAATTTTCACAACTTTCTTTGATCATATTTACCAAGGGTTGCCGATATTTTTGGCCATGACTGTACATGTGACAGTACAAAATATTTTTTTCTACAACTTTGTAAGGTCCACGCACTTGGCCCAAAGAAGGTATCCAATGGTGGATGAAGGTTTCTTGCGTGTTCGACCTTTTCAGTTATTAAATTTAGGTTAAATTCAAATCTGACTCCATTTTATGACCTCTAATTTAGATTGAAATGCCAATTGATTATTCGTTCATTTCTAATTATTATTATCATTATGACATTTGTTTATTCTAGTTAACTTCTATTATTGTACTCGTTCATTCGGGTGCTCATGTCACTCAAAGATATCGCTTCGGCCGAGATCTTCAGACCAAGACCAACATCCCCCAAGATGGAGACAAGAGCTAACAATTGGAATTTGTATTGATCGAGTTAACACCTTTTGGGACAAAAGGTAATTTTGCATGAAAAGCACTAGGAACTGACCCGCCCTCTACAGTATGCAAAGTATCTCTAAACTCTTAGGATCTGTCTTATCTTTTAGTTTACTTCTTGCAAGAATGAGACCATTGTACCAGACGCCCTGAGACAATTCAAATGATACCAAACATGCATTCATGTTGAACATTATATTCTACTATTGACCATTCTGAGTGAGTTGAGTGAAGGGAAGGATGGGTGAGGGGAAGGAAGGGGATAAAAAAGAACCGATGCATATGTGAGAGAGGCGTTTTCCCGCATTTTCTCTCAGTGGGATGTGGGAACAGATGTCTGTATGTTAATACACCGTGTGTGTGTTGTCCATCTCAGAAGTTAAAAGTACCTGAGGTTCTGTAATTCTTACAATTATTTTATTCTGAAGTTCTCTTTAAATGCAGGGGCAGTCCTAATATTTTTTTTTAAATTTGTTCATAAATTATATGAGTCATATGAACAACTCCTGTGATCACTGTAAATCTTGTCAAGCTCTTTTTTGTTTCTTATTTAATTTTTTTTTTTATTATAATAACATTGAAAACAGTAGTACTATTTTTAGAAACTGTGATCCATTTTTTTATTTCAGGATTCTTTGATAAATTAAGTGCAATAATTTATTTAAAATAAAAATAATTTGTAAATGTCACTTTTAATTTAATGCAAACTTGATGAAAAAAATAAAAATCTTACAAACCCCAAACTTTTGAACGCAAGGGTATATGAAAGAAAATTACTATCATTATAAAACTCATCACATAATTTATTTTCATAAATTAATCATTCATTTTACTCAATGCATTTTTTTTCTCACTGCATCATGTATATTGTGACAGTGAAAAACATTTTCTGGGGGAAAAAAGCTAAATCATAGACTATGTATTTAAAAGACTAGACTTTAATAAAGGGCTACATCTTGAGCAAACAGCGATAATAATCATTAAAAAGGCATATGAAAATCAATTACCCCAAATGATGTTTGTTTATTTATTTATTTCAGGAATTAATTCATGGTGAATCTGAAAAACATGGCGATGTAAATGTTTTTGTTTTTAATAATCAGGAATTACAGGTTTCTGTTGTGGCTGTTGGAAAGTCTGTTGTTGCGTATACTCTTATAAAAGGGTGGTTAAACACTGTTCACATTAGAACATGTTTGTGTGTCCTGTTCTAAGAATACACAGTTAAATTAGCAACTATGAAGAAAGATAGTATCCACTGTACTGTAAATATGCACAGGCTCTCACCTAGCAGAACTTTAACTGCATTAAGCAACTTCAATTATAAAATTAAAGGGTACATTTTAAAAACCTTAAAGAGTGACTCAAAGGACTTTCGTAAAGACTGACTGGAAATGGCATGAATGTGGATAAACAGGTTAACAAGACTGACTATTTTGCACCTAGGCAAATACACAGTCCATTTAGTGTTACTACAAAGCTCACAATAAAAGTAACTGCTAATAATTACATTAAATCTGCCATATACATGACAAAGACTAATGGTTCTTCAAACTGTACATGACCTTTAACATTTAGATTCCTCGTCTAGTCTACCTTTTTTTTTATTAACCAGAACAGCCCATCCTCCAACACTTACAGCCAATTGCGTGCAGAACAGAACACTACCCGCCTAATTCTCCAAAGAATCTTTAGTTTAAGCCGTAGATAATTGCTCAAGTGAAATGATGCAATACAAACAAAAAACTAAAAAAAAGTCACTCAAGTTCAAGTTACACTGTATGATGAGCAAACAGACAATGCCTTACATTTGTATAAGCACATACAATGGAAGCACAAAATGAACATTGAATTTAAATAGAAAAGTAATGTACACAGAATAACCATGCAGGCACTTCCTTAAAAAATTGGGGTTTTGCAAATGTGAAAAATTATACAAAAACCAAAGAGGCTTTTTTCACATCTGTCATCATTACACATTTAGTGCACTGTTTATTAGGAAACATTCCTCATTTTTTAATGAAAAAACATATTTACCAAAGTCAAAAGAGCAGTATGAAGGAAAAAAAAAGCTATACACAGTTCCATTCAGAACATTTTTCCTGAGCACTCCAGATTCCTCCACAAAGCTCCTTCAAATTGTACCAGCGCACAACTTCCTGTAAACAGACAAAAAAAAGACTTGTGGAAAAGATTCTGATTTGTGACTTTTGACAATAAAAACAGTATAACTATAGACCCTTTTCACATTTCTGAGGTTCTCATAAGCAGCAGTCATCATAGGTAACTTATATAGTGGTGAACGGAAACAAAACAAAAAATAAAAAAAATTCATGACGTTTATGAGACTTTCCAAAGAAGAAGAAAAAATTGAACTTGATTACTATTGTCGGAATAGAGAAAGAAAGAAAGAAAGAAAGAAATGTCGCCACACCCTCAGCCATTGTTTTAAAGTGTATTTAAGGCCAAGTTAAGGTTGCTCTGTGCTTGCTCGAAATTCAGTGTAAATGCACAATACCACATAAAAGCCAGACTAAATTAAGCCTGCTCAGACCCACTTCAGCCCTGGTATCAAATTATACAGTTATGCAGTAATTGCAGTGCAAATGCATTAATGCCACTTCTGAGCATCATTAAACAGTCTGTGTAAATACACCTAAATGCCACTTCAGAAGTGCTTAAGTGCATTAGAAACTTATGCTTAATTTAAACAGCAAAGGTTGTATGAATGCATTTTTTACGCTACAATGTAACTACAATGATATACTGTGATATTAGGGACTGAAGTGGGTCTGAGCAGGCATAATTTATGCAGCATTGCACCTTTACACTGAATTTTGAGCATGCAGGCACAGAGCAGCCTTAACTCTTAACTTTCGTTTTCTAAAATTTAAGGTGATTAGAGGGTAATTAAAAAATCTAAACATAGTGTTATAAATAGACATTAATTTAAAAAAAAAAAGTTAATAACTGTGAAAATGCATCATCGCAGTTTGTGAAAAGGGTGCGTTTAGATTACCATCATATTCAAAGGAATAAATTCAAATCAAGCACTCTTACTTTGGCTCATCCAGTGTAATATCCACAAATTTGCAGATTTTTAAATCTCTCTCTAGAACTTGCTGTTTCAGACCCTCAATCTCCTCCTCAGATTTCTTCCTCTCGGCTTCTTGGTCATCTGCAGAACATTAAAGACAATGTGCATTAATATTCACACATCTTAGTTTCAATCAAACCCTAGAAGCAAGAGTAACTCATATTTACCCTTTAGTTTCTGGAGTGAATCTTTTGCTTCGTTTTTCTGCTTCTCTAATTTACCCTGAGAGAGGAAGAAGACTGTGTGAGAGCACTTTAACAGAGAACACTGTAATAGACCTGTCACAACACTTGCTTTGCATAGAAGCAGTCAAATATCCACTGCAGGAATGTAATACAATACTGAAACATTATTTCAGATCGCATGTTTCAACCATCATGAGACTCAGAGATGAAATATTATCACACTTCATAATAATGTTTTTCTATTTTATTATAATTCCTGTGATTTTAGCAGCTATTACTCCAGTCTTCAGTGTCACATGATCCTTCAGAAATCATTTGAATATGCCGATTTGCTGCTCAAGTAACATTTCTTATTACTATCAATGTAGAAAACAGCTGTCCTGACCCAAAACCTTTAAACCCTAATGCATGTAAGTGATAAAATTAACATACTGTAATACTAATATTTCACTTTTTAAGGAATACTTCCGGATCTTCTGTCTATTGGTTCGTTACTACTTATGAAAACTCGCAAAACTGGAAATACAATCTACTTCTGGTACAGCAAGTGCAATGGGATTTAATGTGTGAATGCATTTATACCTCATTCAACTAGAAACTAACACTGCTAAAGATTCTGTCCTACTGACAAGCGATTACATCCCAAAACTGGATAATTTTGCAATATCATAACATTAAATATGATCATATAGAGTGCAAATATAAACATACTTTGCCCTAAAGTAAATCTTTTGGGTAAGGTTGTGTTCCTAAAACACTGTTTATTACTTATGCCTTTGGGTGAATGAATAATTGAAGCATGTAACATGTCCATGGAGTTTAATTTATATGAATGTATAATCAAGTTTTTCCATCATTTTGCATAGTTCATTTTTAACAGTCCTGTGGTTTGACAAATTAATTATGTAAAAGTACAAATACTACAAGCAATATTTACTTTAAAATGATGTACAAGCCACATGTACAATACTTTTCAAAGTTTTTTTTCTTTTTGGAAAGAAATTAAGCAAAGATGCATTAAATTTATCAGAAGTGACAGTAGAGGCATGGATAATGTTGCAAATGATTTCTAGTTCCAAAAAATGTTCTATTCATCTAAGAAAGAAATAAAGAAATGAATCCGGATAAAAATGCAGCACAACTGTTTTCAACATTGAAAATAATAAGAAATGTTTCTTGAGTACCAAATCAGCATATTCAGCACTGAAGACTGGAATACTGGCTTTGCCATGCTAGAAATTATTACATTTTAAAATAGAAAAAAATTGCAACAATATTTCAGAATATTACAGATTTTACTGTATTCTTGATCAAATATGTGCAGTCTTGGTAAGCATGAGAGACTTCTTTCAAAAACCATAAAAAATCTTTTCAACTCCAAAATGTTGTGTAAAAATGTATACTACAATGAAATGGAACATAGCATGATGTAATGTGGAATATGGCATGCCATGCAGCAGGACATCAATTTAAAAGTATTTTGTGTCACCACCTCTCATATCAGACACAAAAGAGCTGCGTGTGAAGGGAGAAATTCAGCACAAATGAATTAGATCAAACTATAGAGTTTGTGATCAATCTCAATTAGTGAATCAAAATGTATTAACTCTTGATTTAAATGAGAGAATATGGAAAGCAAATCACTGGACAGTTCTTCAAGATTATTTACACTACCTTCTCAGCTTGGCAGGTGCCTAGTTCCTTTTCAGAATTAGCATTGCCTTTCTTAATGTCGTCCTTCTGTTTTTTAAGTTGATCCCTCTGTGTGATCAGAGGATTAAGTTGTTTATTCAGCTCTTCCACTTTGGTCTTGGCCGCCAGGATCCCATCCTCCTTCAGCTTCACCTGTTGACTGGAAACAGTAATGCGTTTGTTCATGTTGCGGATGTTAAGCTCCTGCTGTACGGCCTGGTAGATTATAACCAGCAGCGCACATAAGGCCAGAAAAACCATTGCCGATACAGCTCTCATCCTGAGGGAAGAAGAAAAGAGTAGAGCAGACTTAAGGAGTTCCTCTGGGAAAAGTTGTTTTCGTCTTCTTCCTCTTTCTCTCGCTCACTACTCGGTTCTCATGGCAGCAGCGTCTATGCTATTGACTGAATCCAACTTAGCTCCCAGTCCTGTCTTCCTGAAATGCTATTGCTTTAGGACAGTGACAGGTAAGCCTGCCTTACCTGTACAACTGGATGTCTGGATTAAGCAAACCAGTGTGTGTGAGAGAGAGCGAGAGAGAAAGAGAGAGAGCTAAACCTCAACTTCCTTGATACTGTTGCTGTGATCTCTGACCAGCTTTTCCACTCTCTCCACCCACCTTTGTTTTGTCAAAGGGGCTAAAACAATATAGGCCTTGCAGAATACACATCAACTCATCAACATTTTTGGTGCTTGGTGTTTCTTCCAGTTAAGGAATATAACAAGCAGTCCTTCTTTATCTCTGACGCAAACAGCTCAAACAGGGGACTGAAGGTTTACAGGTGTGGCATTATAAAACTCATCAAAATTCGTCAATCATTACAATGTGGTTAAACAGGATGGACCGGGATATTCTAATTTGCATGAACTAACCAACATGCCATCAAAGTAGATGTCGTCTGAGCATCGAAACCCCTGTTTTTTTCCCTTCTCCCAGCCATGTTTAACAGGTGCTCACCTAGTGCGTTGGGGTTTCATTACTTTACTGTGAAGGCTTGGCTCGACAGATGTGAAAATGATTTTGTCCATCATTGTACTCGGATTTCAATTCAAGTGACAAGTTTCAAGCGGTGCTAAATGGCATTTCTTCGATGTCTGACAATACTTGTATCATGTGCGACGCAGACGAGATGAACCCGGTTCACGGAACCGTCCTCGAGTCAACTCACTGGACCGACTCATTGAACGGAGCATCGTTTCTGTCGGTTAATAAATGACAGCCGCTTCCTTTAGATTTTTATGGCGGTTGGCATGAAACTTTTATAGGACAGATGAGAACTCCACCTCGAAAGCACTTAGGCCTACATTCAACAAACACCAGTTTTATGCTTAAAAAAGTGACAAAATGAAATATCTAAAACCCCCTTAAACTAAGCAAAATGAGAGTTTTGAACCTGGCTTTAGCCAATGTTCAAATTTCTACTCTGGAAATGTATGCAATTTAGTTCATATTTAGATCAAGTCTCATTTCCAACTAAACATTTCAGAAAAAAAATAAATAAATAAAATTGTAATAGGCTACAAACAATAGTTAATGCAGCCTGTGATAAAAGCATGGCGATATCTTGAGAACGTATGGTAATATTTATTAATAATTAATGAAAATATTTTTTATTCTTTTCACCTGTGGTGTTTTCAACCACGAGATCTAAATTATATAGGCCCTATAGGCTGTAAATTACGTAATATACATCATTTATGCGCTTATATCATAGTTTAACTGGGCAACATGAGATTACAACAGCATTAAACAAATTTAATCCAGAAAAGCGTAATAAAGAGTAACGCGGCTGCCTACATATGGCTTCTATAGTAGGCTAATAATGTAAATAATTGCTGGATCATTTTAACCGGTTCTTTGAAAAGAACCGATTCGGAGCAATGAGTCGGACGCACGTCGTATGTTTTAATAGTTTGACATCACTGCGTCAATAGTGTACGCCAATGAGTTCGCGGGGTGGGCGTGGTCTTCTACAGGTGGGCTGTGTTACCTGTAGAGACGTCTGCACTCCTTTCAAACGCCGCTCAGATGAGCAGGATTCTACCGATCGTTAAAAAGAACATCAAACCCAGGAAGGAAGCTAACTGAGGATCACTTTATTAACCTACTTTACAGTTACATTAAGGAATTAACTCGGACATAAGTGACAAAACATTTTAAGGATTGTGTTAAAATCACGCAGAATACACAGCGGTTGCTCTTCAACAGAATGCTACAGTCTTGTGGGAGGGGCTAGTTTCACCGACAGGTAACTCTGATTATCGGTACACTTGCACGCGAAAAACAGGTTGTGAATCCGGTCCAGCTTTCTCTTGAGCCCTCCATCATGAAGTTTCCTGCACTGCTGTTGGGTTTTGTCTTGGTGTGTAGTATGGTTATCGCTGGCTACATCCACTCCAGACGAAAGCAGGAGACGCAACTGAGTAAACAGGCTTCATTTACAGATATCAAGTTCAGAGTGACCAGAGATGTTCTGGGAGAATACCAAGATCAGCTGATCCAGTCCAAAACACTGCTGGAAAAGACTAAAAAAGAGGTGGACAGTCTAACCAAAGACCTGTCCGTAGCCAAGACCTTTGTAGAGAAGAAAAAAAGTGACATTGCTACATGTAAAGGAGAGACGGTGAGTTGTAGAATGTGAGATGATTAATGCTTTGTTTTTATGTGCTCTCCGGGTATTAATATAGCTACATCTGAGGCCTTACATAATTGCTTCAGTGTATTACCATAGTACTTAATGATCCAGCTATTGTAACTGACTGTATGACACATGTAATTTATTATAACCTGTTTTTTTTTTTTTTCCTTCTTCAGAAACGAATAACTGATGAAACTGCTGCTGCAGAGTCAGAAAAGAAACACATCCAGAGTGAGTTTCCATCTCTTTATTTTCACTTTTAACAAGACGACATTTTTAAAGACTATATTGACAAAGAACAGTATGGAAGTAGAAACAGTTACTGATTGTATCCGATTTGTTAGTTATAGTAGGCTAAAGCCCATGAAAATACACTGCCCCCCTGCGGCAATAAATGCAAAGCCAGTCGGTCATGCCTGGAAAAATATAGCTAATGATACAAGTCATTAAATACTGGAATTGCACAGCTGGGACAATTTGCTGACAATAGCCTAAACAATTGCACTAGATGCACTCATCACTCATTGTTTGCTTTACCTTTCTTACCTCATTTACAAGAAGTTATAAAATCTCTATTGTATGTGTGTGTGTATATATATATATATATATATATATATATATATATATATATATATAATATAATATAATACCCTTTTCTGTTCACAGGTGAGTTCGTAAAGGAGAATTCTCATTGGGGAACAGAGGTTCAATCGCTAAAAAAACAAATGGAGCAGTTGAGCACACTTTGCAAGTACATCGACAAGACCTCTGAGGAGGGAAGGTGAGTACATTAGTATAATAAAACTACTTTCTGTGGATCTCCAATCTCATGAAATTGTCAGATGAAGTTAGCCATGATTAAATGGGTGCAGAATCTGTTGATTGGTCATTGACAGTCGTTGTGTGTAAGGCTGAAGGCTCATGGGTTAAAGCTCTGTACATGTTATATAACCTGAAGCTTTTAAATGAGGATTTGGGTTCATTTATGTATTTAAACTTTTTTTCAATGTAAAATTAAAACACTCTTTTTAAAAAATTTTAATGGGTATAGATCAAGTGTATTTCTGCTGAGCATTAACATCGCTTAACAATTCTCCTTTCCTTATCCAAGGAAACTGTGTAAAATAACCGATGAGCCACAACAGCCAGAGGCAAAGCCCAAGGAGATGCAAGCGGAAAAACCCAAGCCCGAGGAACCGAAACCAAAGGAACCAAAAGCTGAGGAGTCCAAAGATAAACAGCCAAAAGTAGATGTGTAGTGAAGAAAAACCAAGTGGATGAGTATGTGTGTGTTAGGGGAGTGGAGAGCAATACCACATCAGCGTCCGCTGGAGAATTGATAGGACGATTAACTAACCTGAACATCTTGCTTGGGTTGATCTCCAGCATTCCTCAGGCATCCCTGAAATGACACACTCTTTGGCTTCAAGATTTGACTGACAGCATCGCTTGTGGTCTGTCATATTTCTCCTGTCTTTATGAGGAACATGGGATGATGCATGGGTATTGTCTATATATCAATTGAAATTTGATGTCCACTTTACCCACAAATAAATTATGAAAAACATGTATTCATTTTTTTTAAAAACTCAATTTCCTTTTTTTTTTTTTTTTTTCAGAAAAAGAGTGTTGGGTTTCTTTGCTTTCTGGGTGTGTTTGATTTTTTTTTTTTTTAATTGTAATTATTTTTAAAAAAATTATTATTTATTTATTTTTCCCCCTGTAGTTTACCTTTCCTGTGTTACAGTGTCATTCTGACCCTCCCTCAGGCTCATGCATACGTCCCGCTTGTATCGACCAATGGGAAAACTCTGACCCTCTTACTGTCACACCTAATCATCCTCACTCTGTTACCCCGGTTACTATTGTTATGCAGTCCTGACAACTCCGAGTTTAACCAATCTGAGCCTTCAGTGAAGCAGAAAACCAGTTACGTAGTTGTAAGAGTTGCTTACTCTTGTTCTTTGTTGTAAGTTTTGGTTTTATGCGGACATATTGTGATATCTGATGTAAAATAAAAATAAAGTCAGAGTATGATTCAACATTTCTTTTATGTATTCTTCCAGTAAATGGACGTTTACCACTTCGCAGTGTAAAGCTATTTCAAATGTTTGTCTAGTCGATGTGATCTTACTAAAACACAGTGTCTTGACGGTTTAATTTGTCATTCTAGGCTGTTTAACCAGTTTGATGGGTATGTAAGTTATGTTGGGTGTTTCAGGTGCAATGTTGTTTGAGATAAAAATGCAACAGCAGATTTAATATGCTGTACAGCTCCACCTTCTGACAAATCTTTGACAGTGTTTCTACAATTAATAGGACATTTTAATTTGGGTTTTAAATAAGTATTTTGGGTTAATTAGAAGTTAGGTTCAAACAAGAGCGTGTATGGAATTATTTTTATTTATTTATTTATTTTTAAACAATATGAAGAAATATCAAGCTTATAATTTTATGAAACCACTGGCTCAGGTTTGTCTGTTAATGTGATCTGGAAAGTAATAGCTCACCAAATTTTACTTAATTTTTATTAATTTTTCATTTTAATTCAACCAAAGAAAAAAACCTTCACCCTTATGTCACTCCAAACCTGTATTTCTTCTTCTGTTGTTACCCAAATTCTTTCTCAAAAATATTAGGTTTTACAGAAAAACTGCAAATATGTTTGGAATAATACGGGTGTGTGTAAATGATGAGAATGTTTGGTTAAAATATCTGGTAACACTTTACAATATTCAATTTTGTTAACATTACATAACTACATTAGTTGACATGAACTAATAATGAAAAACACTTTTAAAGCATTTATTAATTTTAGTTCATGTTAATTCCAAAATTTGCTAATGTATTGTAACTGATTATCAAATGGACCTGAGCTGACATGAACTGATGTGAACTATTTGTGTAAAAAATAAAAATACTGTAACAGATGTTTTGGTCATTGTTAGAGAATGTTAATGCATTGACCAATATTAACTAATAGGGCTTTATTGTAAAGTGCTACAAATTTACATTCAAAATAAAATTGAATATACGCTAACTTAACACACAGAATAGCTATTTTCCATTTTGAAATCATATTGTATATGTCTTGTGCCTATACTATTGAAACAGTGAGTATTATAACATTTACGAATTGCCTTACTGCAACCCAGATTTTTGCCTTTTTTTAAAAAGAAAGAAAGAAAGAAAAGGAGAGACAAGTGGAAATTAAGTGCATATGGAATATTATTTTAATGCTGCTGGTTTTATTTAAAATTGATAGTTTTTGAAATGGTAAAGATAACAAGTGAATCTCTTTTTTTCTGCTTTTCTACGTTAAATCATGCTACGTCAGAACTGACCATATGTGAACTTAATTGGCTTATATCTGCTCACATTGTGTGCATACCTCCCCTCCCCTCTCTTTTCTGTTTCTCTTTCTGTTACCCCTCAGGCTCACAATTAGGGGAAACAATTAGTGTCTCTCTTCCGCCCCATCTCGTTCAGAAGGTCACCGAGTACAGCGGGACTCAAAGCTGATGATAACATCTGCTTCACTTCTGATTCTCTGATGCCCCACTATATTATTTTGGGCTTGTCTTATGTAACATTTAATATGTTTAATGTGAAATTTAAGCAATATAGAAAACAATGGTTTCAGTGCTGCTACAGGAAAAAATTACATTTCCAGATAGCAGTCCAGAAATAATAAACAAAGGAGAATAGATGGTAGTAATTGTGTTTTTTAAATAGATAATGCTAAGGAAAAATATTTTTGTTCATGAATGTTACATTTTATACATGATTAAATGATATGGAATAACAAAAGAAATATGATATATACATTTAAAAAAAAATTTTCTCCAAATAAATATTTGATAAAATGTTAATGTTTTGTTATATATGGTGCACATATCAAATAATAAGAGCAAGCAGGCTATACATCCAGAATGATTCCAAACTAGTAATTCTTCAATAAGAATCTCTTTTTTTCCCACCTTGGATTGTAACACTATGTAACAATTGTTTTATATTTATGACAACTGTTCAAATGAGTAATATTAGTTGTTTGATTTTGATTTGTAATTTATAAGCAATTAATGATACATTTTCCAGGTATGAATTACACAAGAAGAGACCTTTTTCAATGGCAACGTGATATTAAAAATGAAAATGAAAAAGATTATTTTAAGATTAAAGAGTTTTTCTTCATTTCCAAGAAATTACCCTGAATGAAGGCTATGTAAAATGTGTAGAGAAATATTAAGCTTGTGTCCAGTTAAAGATGGTTTTTCAAATCAAAATATACAAATATAATACAATCTCAGGTGTCTAACGAATGCACAAACTCACAGTGAAATCTATAACATAAAATCCTTACAATTTTTCATGGTATTTATTTATCAGACTTCAGGAAAGACACTTGATGAGAACTGAACAGATGGCTTCTCCGGAGAGCCGTGGACTGCATTGGGTCACCTTGAGAAGTTATGTCAGCGACAATGCAAATCAATGTCAAATTAGAGTGGAAAGGACACTTACTGCTCAGTGTTCAGGGTCGGGTCAGCAAAAGCAGCTTGGGCGAATTTAGCCTTCATATTTATTTTGGGGGAATTTAATATGGTAAGTCAAACACAAAAAGACTGGAAACTAAATCTTGTTTTACTGCGGAGTTGTGCACGGTCATGAAAACCCCTTAAGGGAAGCAAAAGGACAAACAGTTTGGTTTTTAAATGTAAACCCCTACAGTATTTTTCACCTTAGATGAACTAAAAAAAATCTCATCCCATCCAGTCATACAAGAAGTTCTTAACCATTTACACCCGCGTGCCTTTAAAAAGCTTGCAACTCTCTCAACATCACAACACAATTGTATAATGACTGGCAGAGCAAATGATTCACATCAGCCTTATTAATATTGGTATAAGTGTTCCTTATTATTTTATTGATGATGATGATAATGCCAGACCATGGGTTGCAAGGCATTTGGAATATTATTTGCATTTGTGTAAAAGGCAGTAACCTGTGGATTTTTGTTTTACAACAATGTGCTTCTTACAATTTAAAAAGTGTAAGTTGACTTAACTTAAAAAAAATTGAGGAAACCCGTTTCCTTAAAATTATTTAGTACATAATAATTAAAAAAAAAAAAAATAAAAAAAAAAGTTAAGTGAACTTGATAATTCAATTAACTTATTTTTTTTTAATTATCATTTACTTAAAAATTTTAAGGCAACGGGTTTCCTCAATTTTTTTAAGTTAAGTCAACTTATCACTTTTTACAGTGTATGGACATGTCTGCAATTATTGCAGATTGGCTTTGAGTTCAATATTTGCATTTAAAGTACAGTTTAAAGTGATTTGAGAACTATCTGTTAAGATTTATAAATACATTTGATTATATTTAAGCATATATGTTTCATTCTACACATTTATATTCCATACACTATACTGTTCAAAGATTTAATGTTTTTGAAAGAAGCATCTTATATGCTCACAAAGGTTGCATTGATTTGATCAAAAATACAGTATAAACAGTGATATATTACAATTTTTAAATAAATGTCATTGCTCTAGTCTTCAGAGTCACATGATCCTTCAGAAACCATTCTAATATGCTGAATTGGTTTCTTATTATCAATGTTGGAAAACATTTATGCTGCTTAATATTTTTCAGGACTGTTTGATGATTAAAAACTGTCACTTTTGATCAATTTAATGCGTCCTTGACTCCTTGATGAATACAAGTATTAACTTCTTAAAAAAAAAGATTCCTACTGAACTTAAACTTTTGAATGGTTATGTACATTATTCCCATTTGAACTCAATTTTTAAACACTGCTGTAAGTAACACAATTGACTTAATTAATAGTTTTCTTCATTATGCAAGACCAAACAGGTGCTAATTTTCCCCAATCACTCTGATAAACATGTATCACTCTTAAAGTTGCATGTTGTGGGTTTACACCTTTTATTTGCAATCACACAGAAATATACTAGGGAGGTAGTTTGTTTGCAGATGTAAAACAGGCTTGTCTGACTGACCTTGTTGCCCTCTGTGTGAGTGTATGTGTGAAATCACATCTATTGATCAGCCTAATGCAGGAGGAAGAGCCGGCGGCAAGGTGATCAATGCGCTCTTAATTAACCCCTGTGAGAAAGCGTGTGTGTCTGTTAGGAAGGGTGCTAAACTTTGGTCAGGGGTGTATAAATACACCCATCCCAACTACAACTTGTGACATTCATGCACTCTTACTTACAAGCTGCACTACATGACATGCAAACACATAGAGCAATATTATAACAGAAAACACTTTCCAGCTAAATTTACTTAGAAGCATTGGAGATGTGAAAGATTTCAGGCTGGAGTCTCAAAACTGTGAGTATTTTGTGTGAGTCTGTGTGTGCCAGTGCTAAAACTCTGCATGTTTATGCATATGAAAATGTTTATGAAAATGTTCACCTTCCTTACATCTGAATTTTAGTTTAGTTTATTCTTTAGAACCACTTAAGTTAACCCTATGTGTATGTTGGCCAGGTAAAATATCGTAATATTGCTGAAATTAACATACTAAATAATGGAAATGTAAAAAGTGCTAGGTTTAGGGGTAGGGTTTGCAGAAAGCATAATTAGCTTTGTGTAAATATTGCCATTTTGCACTTTATTCCGTCTCATTTTTCTAACTTAATTTCCGTTTCAAAACATCTGTGTTCTCTTTCAGACGCTGAGATGATGGCGAGGTTCTGACAGGTCAGGGACTGTGTGATATGTTTGATATTCGGTTGCTTTCCTTATATCACGTCAACTAAATATCAGACATATTCCTACAGACTTTGGCACAAATCTTCACATTCGTGGCCTCTCTTCATTCGCCATCTGGGTTTATCAAAGATTTTGTTATATATTGCTTTCTTGATTGTTCATTGAACACGTTTATAGCATTTGAGCAACATAAAAACATACATAGTAAGGCATGCAATAACAGATTCATTTATGTTTTTCCATGTCTTTGCATGCTGATGGTAAAACTTTCTGTTCTGCTAAGTTTTTTTGATTCTGAATTAGAAATTTGCAACTGTGCTGGCTTAATTGTTCAGGTATCATACAGTTTAGGTTTTCACAAGAGCCATTTTTAGGTTCCCAAACGAACCATTCTGTGAACAGTTATTAAAAGCAATTATTTTTCACCTACCAGGAAATTGACTAACAGGCTGTCAGTTAAATAGGCTTGGTCTAATTTAACAATACTCTAGGCATCCACAGTATAACAGGAGCATTATGTACCTCATCAAACTTCACAATATAGTCTGACTCAGTTCAAGGGCGATGACTCTCTTTCAGACAATCTTTCTTTTGTTCTCAAATCATTTGAATCACTATTTGATTTGGTTTGTATATAGCATAGCCAGTAGCCTTTGTGTAATAATAATAAATAATAATAAATCTGTGTATGTGTGTGTGTGTGTGTGTGCGTTTTTGTGACAAATGAGGACATACATTTGTATAATGACATGGGTATGATATTACAAGGAGAAGGTGACTTTTCAGGACATTACCCCATGTCCCCACTTTTCAAAACACTTATAAATCACACAGAATGGAGTGTATTGAAAATCTGAAATAAGTTTCCTGTAAGGGGTAGGTTTAGGTGTAGGGTTGGTGTAGGGCAATAGCACATACAGTTTGTACAGTATAAAAACCATTACGCCTATGGGATGTCCCCACTTTTCACAAAAACAAACATACTCAAAGATTTTACTCAAGTGAAAGTACAAGTATCTGGCCAAAAACATACTCGAGTAAAAGTAAAAATGTACAACTTTAAATTGTACTCAAGTATTAAAAAAGTAGAAGTACTTTCTTTTCTGACAGACGTTCAGAAGTTTGGTTAAAGGGAGAAAACAAAACAAATTGCAACGGCAACGGAGTTTTAGAAAAAAAAGAAATCACGTGTATGGGACATCCAAAAATGACACTTCAAAAACTACACAAAGTGAATATGACAGTAACGCATGCAACCCCTGTTAATGAATCAGTGTTAAATACTAATATTTTAAGCTTGAACATCGTGTTCACTTTGTGTGGGTTCTGAAGTGGTTCTGTCCCTTTGCATTATCTGGACTAAAAATCTTTGTTCTGTGTTCATCTGAAGAAAGAAAGTCATAAACATCTGGGACGACATGAAGGTGAGTAAATGATGAGAGAATTTTCATTTTTGGGTGAACTATTCCTTTGAAGAGCAAGATGTGATGCAGAGGCTAGAAACATATTCCACACAGAATACTAGAATGTGTTGAATTAATGAGGAGAGTCATAGAATTAAAACATTGAAAGGCCACTTTTTTGTGTGTTGTCTATTCAACATCACTGTCTGACAGGATAATTAACTTTTAATTATTTATTTGCGGCTTTTAAAGTTTTTTTCTCAGAAAATATTGATAAATAACTATTTGTGACTAATTAATGAGCAAATCATCTAATTATTAAGATTAATGAATAAATAAATAAATTAAAAAATCATTGACAGTCCTGACTCATTGTGTCATATAATGATAAATACAACTTATCCACTACCTGGTGAGAACATCACTAAACATGAATTACAATTAATTTAACAAACAATGTTTATTTAAACAATTTTGGAGATGTTTAATTAATTAAAAAAACAAATTCCACAAAAATATTAATTGTATTTAAATTCTCATCTCTGATTTTATTTGCACTCAATCTTGTGCATTCAGCTAATATATTACACAGCTAATGGCTCTATCAAAACAGAACAAATAATGAATAAACATTTTTTGGGAAAATGCAACTTTGCTACCTCAATATGCTTCCTCGGATTTGATGGTGAACTTCTGAAGCCAGATATTTACCTGATGAAAGTCATAACTGAAGTAGAAATGTGTGTGCTTGATGCATGAAACAATGATCATTGGTTCACACATCAGGCACGCATGTTTGAGCTTCCGTTTACCATATTTAATGTGCATAAGATAAAATAAAAATGTAATATACTTTTCAAGATGAAATAAAATTGTAAGGAGTTAAAAAGTACTGTTTTTTTTCTTCAGAAATGTAATCAAGTAAAAGTACAAGTAGTCAGTTTAAATTGTACTTGAATAAAGTACAAATCCCCCAGAATAATAATTAAGTAAAGTAATGAAGTGAAATTACTCAAGTATTTTACACCTCTGTAAACGCGCGCGCGTGTGTGTGTGTGTGTGTGTGTGTGTGTGTGTGTGTGTGTGTGAAAGTAGTGATGCTCAATTTTAACCTTTAACTCATGACTCGGCAAGCAAAGTCTAATAACTCAAAAGCCTGTCCATATACGTTACATCAACTATTTTTATAAGGAAATTGCATATAATGTCATGCAATTTCAGTCTGAATAGTGAATATACATGACGCAGTACTGTATACGCCTGAAGCATTTGTTTGGTCATTGCTCTTTTTTTGGCATCATGAGATCGGTAAAGATTATTTAATCATTCTTTTCTTTGTCAGTTTTACTCCGCTGTCTGCACGTGCCCCCTCAGATTTTTGAGCCAAGTGAATTTTGAATGCAGCTTCCAAAAGACAAAGAATAGCTGATTAATATTTTCTATATTAATACAATCACACCGGCGTGATTAGAACATGCAGTGCTCATATCATCAGCTGCTAAATTCAAATCTGCGTTTGCTGGCGCTGAGCCAGAGGCAGACGCGTTTTACAGCACTGCGCTGATTATAACCAATCACACACGATTCTGTTGAGCTTATTAATGCAATGACCAATCAGAAGCGTTCAGATGAGTCATCGCTGAAATGCTGGTATTTTCTTCACTCGCTCTCTGACTGAATACCTCTTTCTGGCAAATTCTCTCGTCAGAAACAACAAAGTGCAAATGTGTTTACGAATCTGTAAGTAAAATATTCATTTCATAGTGTAAACCGCTTCAGTGATTTTAATGGGAGCTTCTGAGAGCGCTTGAACTCTAGACTGTCAGTTAAAATGTTCTTTGATAGTTAATGAAAAGGTTATTTGCTCTCTTTATAGCCTACAAGGAAAGTGTTATGATTAGTAGCTCAACTTCAATGTTTTTATTCACATTAACTTTCAATGTTAAATTCACATTAAATATAAAGTCAGTCATATTAAAAATATGTTATGGCTGGCACGACACCCATATCTGTTAATTAAGTAAACAGGTTTTTATGCATAGTTAATAGATTACATTATTAGGTTACTTTGACCATCTCCTATTATAGATCAACTAACATAATCTATAAAGGTGAGAATCAAGATATTTCATGATATAGTTCATGGGTTTGGGAATGTTTCAAATAAAAAGGGAAAAAATTCCCCCCAACTCGTGCCCCCCTCAGAAATAATGAGTGCATGACGCCCCTGATTAGGGTGATGCATTACACCCAATTACACAGTTAAAATGTCATAAAATCTTAATTTTGATATTTTGAATATATCGTAAAACATGTTTGTACACAACTACTAGCATAATATATTTACATCAGTAATTTTAAAATGTTCCCAAAATGTCTTTATTGTGTTTTCACTATTTTTGGGATTATGAAATTAAATTAAATTTTAACCTGGCATATACATAAATGCATACTCAATATAACCCTGAACACAAATGAAGTGGATGAGGTTGTCAGAAAAGGATCTATGTGTATTTGTTATTGATACACACAAAGCTCAATTTTATAATCTTGTTCTAATTCACTTCTCAAAAAATGAGTATAGCTTGAAGGGCCAAAAATAAGACATCAAGGATGTATTCATGCGATTCGCATTTTCACCACAATGTACACAGTAATTTATTAACACACAGATTAGTGTAATTGCATAATATCCATTTTGACACCGAGTAAATATTGTCATACCATTTTTAACAAGCTTGTTTTTTTTACACAATTTAACTTTCATTTTTTGATTTTACTTGTTTAACTAATTGAAAATGCCTTTACTCTTACACCTTTATTGGTGCAACCTCTAGTTTAATATTATCTGTGCATGAAAACACAAAAATAATATGCATTGTTTCTTGAAGCAACATAAATTTAATTAACTTCAATTAAAAGAAATAGCTCTCTGTATAAAGAGCATAACATCATATTTATCAATGTGTGTGTGTTACGGTCAAGAGGGTCAATTGCGCAGAAGTAGGCTACAGTATAAATATCAGAGATCATGGAGCATCATCACAATAAAACTCAAGAGACTCTTAAGGAAACCATAGGAGAACAAAACCACAGAAAACACCACTATACAAGACAAGATCCACAGGGAAAGGTAAAATCTTTATTTCCTTTTATGAAGTCATACATTTTCTTTTTACATAATCTGAATATGTCTTAATTTCGGGATCGGTTAGTTAGTCTGTTAGGGAAAAAATATAAAAATAAAGATATAAGATATATGAACGATCTAAAGCAATAACTACAGTAATAAATAATAATATGTTTTACCATATGCTATACTGTAAAATAATAATAAAACTGTAATACCAAAAAACAAGATTCAAAGGTAAAAAATATATTGTTTTTGCTGATGGTTTAATACAATGTTATCAATTCTCTATAAAATTTTAACAAAACATTTAGTAATCAAGTAAAAAAGTAACATTACTATATTTCGAGAGAGGTGAAAGAAACAGTCAGTATGAATGTATCATATGTGACCCTGGACCACAAAACCAGTCTTAAGTCGCTGGGGTATATTTGTAGCAATAGCCAAAAATACATTGCATGTGTCAAAATTATCCATTTTTATTTTATGCCTAAAATCATTAGGATATTAAGTAAAGATCATATTCCATGAAGATATTTAGTGAATTTCCTACCGTAAATATATCAAAACTTAATTTTTGATCAGTAATATGCATTGCTAAGAACTTTTTTGAGAAAACTATTTTGAGAAAATTTTGATATTGTCCTATCCTAACAAACCATACATCAATGGAAATCTTATTTATTCAGCTTTCAGATGACGTATAAATCTCAGTTTTGAAAAATTGACACTTATGACTGGTTTTGTGGTCCAGGGTCACATATATTCTTTTTGATTAACATCATACATGAATGCTGTGGAAATACTATGATGCTCAAAACAGTTAGAATTACAGCTCGTCAATGATGAAAACTGAAATCCACAAGATTTAAACAAAGCTTTGAAACCAAGTGCTGCACACAAACTTATTGTTCACTCCAAATCATGTGTAATAAAGAATAAATAATAACTGAAAAGCTGGATTTTTACAGATGGGTTCAGATGTCCCCACTGGTTATATATTGCTGATTGCAGCCTGTCTGCTGAACGCAGTTGCTCCAACTCTATCAGTGAACAGAGGTGGAGAGTGCACATTCAACACCAAAGGTACATCACCGCACTTAAAATAAACGGCCTTGCTTTATTTATGTGTGGCGCTAATGTGTAAATACATAAATCATAAGTCTCTGCGCTATTTTTAGGCACCTGTGAATATCAAGGACAGGTCTTCGGCATTGGTGAGAGCTGGATTACTAAAGACTGCTACCAGTGTGTGTGTATGGAGCCCTTCGGGGTGGGCTGCTGTGATCAGTAAGTCTGCACTCCTGCAGCTCCGAGCTGTTAGCATGTGTTGGAGCAAATCTACCCACTAACCTGCACATATTATTCAGTGTGTGTTTTCTCACCCTGACAGCAACTCCCTACCAGTAGATTATCCTGAGTGGTGTGAGGTCGTCAGAAAGCCCGACTCCTGCACCAGTGTGGCTGTGATGAGAGCCAATCACAAACTCCCTTGTCTTTATGGGAAGTGGGGCAAGATGCGACCTGAGACATGGAAGTCTGACAATGATTTATTGTTTTAAATTAAACGTTAAAAATCACTCATTTAGGCTTGCAATTGTATTTTTGGGGAATTAAAAAGCATCAACCGTTTTTACCATTCTGTTTCAGGGAATTAATGGTTCTCTGCATCAACAGATAACTCCTGTTTAGTGTTCAGATATGTTGACACTGATGTTGAAATATGTTGATGTTGAGAACCAATATAATGTCACAACAGCTTAATCTGTTTAATTAAGGCTGCTATACACCGAATTTATTTTGTGATATAATTCTCAGCCATTTCATTTCACTCTTAATAGAAAATGCCACTTTATAAAACTGCATATAATAACAATATCATTACCATCATCATTTCTTAATGTTCTCTAAATATAGATTAAATGCAGTTAAAAATACAGTTGCTCTAAATATACAGTAACTAGGACGGACCTATAATTACATTTAAGCAATTACAGTCAAATTAATGTGTGATTCCATAATTGTTAAATAATTAAACAATTGTCGATTTCACACTTGTATTGTTATTCTTTAGGCTGGTTTATTTTTTACTTATTTTCCATAGGATTGCCATCTTTGAAACAATTGTTAACAAATACGAGGGATGTCTAAATACAGTTTAAAACCTGTATTTGTTGTGACTTTACAATATTGCACATATATACATTAAGAAAACAAACATTTAAATTAAATATATAGAAAATTAAGAACATTTAAAATAAAAAAGCAAGTAAATTTCAAACAGATTTCCAATAAATTAAAGAAAAACGTAAAATTTGTGTTTGCAACAAGATGGGTAAAGGTTTTAGTTTGACAAATGCAGTTAGCACATTTTCCATGGGATTGCCATCTTTGAAAAAACTGTTACCAAATATGAGAAATGTCTAAATACACTTTAAAACCTGTATTTGTTGCGACTTTACGATATTACACATATATACATTAAAAACAAACATTTCAATTAAATATATATAGAAAATTAATAACATTTAAAATAAAATCAATTTCAAAAAGTCAAAAAGTCAATTTCAAGCAGATTTCCAATAAATTAAAGATTTTTATTTTTTTTTTGCAACAAAATGGGTAAAGGTTTTAGCTTGACAAATGCAGTTAGCACAAAAAAATATAAAATGAGAAAATGTCATGACAAAATATTGCATTTTTGGCATTAATTAATATAAAACAATTTAACTTTTTAATATAATGAATGTAATATAATTCAATAGATAATTTCAAAATTATGTCACTGCTGTTTTATCAATTTTAATTTTAATATTGATATGACAGTAACGCGCCAGTGTGCCGTCCAGTGTGCCCATTATTCTTGTGTTGAGTCGGTGCCAGCAGCAGAAGATCCCTTGCGGCTTCCTCTCTTCTGTCAAGCGGCAGCAGCAGCAGCAGCGGCGGCGGGTGAAATCTGAGACTGTGTCGGTGAGTCGCTGCTATGGAGCGTCGGAGCTCATAATAAACATGAACGCAAACCTAAAAGCTAACGGTGGTAAACCTTTAACCTTCAACCTTTGATTTTCTAAAACCTCTCAAACACACACTGGAATGTGAAGTATTTAGCCAGGTGTGTTTTTCTACCCAAAAGTCACATGATAAGTCTGAGCCATCACGTGTCAACGTTCAAGTTTCAGGAAAGTTTTCGTTTCTCGTCGGAGAAACCCCGCCCATCTCCCGCCCCTTCTGCATAATTATTGGTTCTTATTCAGCGGTCTTCTTTTTGATAGGTCCAGACTAACGTCACTCAAACTGTTGACGCTCTAACCGCGCCTCCTTCTTTAACCTGGTTTAGAGTAATTGATATCGTTTCTAAAGCGAAGGACTTGAATTTCATCTACATGAACTCATAGACACGGTGTCCGAGCCTCACTAATATGTAAAGGTGAGTTGATAAATACGCTATAATCAGAGTAAATAATCGTTCACTGGTGAAATGTACCGCTAAAAGGCCAAGTGTCAATGCAGGCGCAGGCAGACAGCTTCAAGGTGTTTGCCGACATCACGCAAAGTATATTTGCCTTTCTGTAGAATATTAAAGTTTACTTTTGTACTTCCTATTCATGCGGTAATGTTTCTTTGAGTCTGAGAGACGTGTTTGCCTTTTGGGGCTGTAAATGTGTGTGTGTGTTTGCTTATATATGTGTGTACTATGCATGTGTGTACAGTATATGCACAAATTAGCATGAAGTCGTTTAAATGACTTATTCACTAGCTTGTTCACTATTTAGGGTGAACTAGACAAAGAAAATAATAATAATATATACATACATATATATATATATATATATATATATATATAAACTGTATTTGCATATCTATAAGGAACGAGCATTATATTTGGGTGAGCTACAGACAATTTAATTACAAGTTATGATAAATGATTTTAAAACATGTATGATTTTGTAACCAGACAACCAGTTGAGCTTAACACGTTTTGAAGTAGTTGACTATGAAGATGAACAAGATTTATGTGAACATATTAGATAAATATATTTTAGTTTGTAACTGGTTTCCCTGTTTTATGGTTGATTTGAATAGTCCATGTAGTCTTATGAGGTAATAAAAGTGCATAAATTAAGTTGTTCAAAATGGTTTGTACTAACACATGTTACTACCCTTTTTATCCCACCAGAATGGACACCAAAACACCTCCAGACATGAGCAGTCCCAACTAACTCTGATGTCTTCAGTCAGTTTAGTTTTTGAGTATGAATGTTAAACAGAAAACGAGAAGCATGGAAGAGGAGGAGTTAACTGGAAATACCATGTGGCTTAAGAATATAGTTCTGCTTCTCAGGTAGATATTTATAGGGACAAGAAGAGATGTTTTAGTAGATGCACACGCTGTCACTAACACACTAATTTCATGCTTGTTTTGGTACACACTGAAACCATTTTAAGGTAGTGAAAACAGTGTGATAAAAAGGAAGAGGTTTGGGTTGAATAGCAAAGTTCAAAAGCAAGACTGGGGGTACATTCAAATTATAGTGATATTAAATAAACCAGTCAGAGAACAGAGAGCTGTGAAACATGGATTATGGTAAAGTGCTCTTTGTGGAAGTGGAGATCTGGAGCTGGATCCAGATATTGTGAGCGAGGAGGCGGGGAAACTGTACTCGGAGCTGCAGGTAACCAATCAAGAGTATCCACCTTTATTCACCTACCAATCAAAATAACTTTTAAGGCCTGTTCACACCAAGGATGATAAATATCATGATAATGATAAAGGTTTAAAAATCGTTATGATTCTGTGAGAATAGGGAAATTCACACCACAACTATAGCGATAATGACAGATTGTTGGAATCACTTTCAAAACTCTTTTTGCAGCTGATGAATGATAAAAACAGTCAGAATCCACTCGACTTTAAGGAGCTTGAGCATTTAAAGTTTGCAGACATAACTGCAAAGCACATTTAATAAACTAAACATCATTGTTCTTGGTGTAAACAGGAACTTTAGAGGCATTTTTATCATTTGCCACTTTTCACAAGTGTTAAGTTCAGAGAGCAGATGTTTTGCTGACTTTTCATAAGGGAAGTGTACCGTAGTATTTTTCCCCTTTATAAGTTTTGCTCTTCCTGTGAGTGCAGCTGCCCACTAAGATAAGAGTATTAAATGTGATGGGGGCGCACCATTGCAAACAAATACAATTCAGACTTGTTCTTTGTAGTCGGTGGTGGAGACTCATGGAGCTGGTGTGGTGGATTCCCTGCTGCCCATCCTCGTCTGGGTTCTGGAAGGGCTGGCGAGCTGCAGGGCTCAGCTGAGAGAGAGAGAGGAAGAGGCAGAGAAAGAGAAAAGAGAGAGAGAAGAACTGCTGGAGAGGTATCAGAATGAGAAAACCCTGAGGAGAGAGAGCCAAGAGGTGAGAGACAGCTGTGTGAAGGAAGAATTGAAGAGTGTTTTGTGACCTTTTAACCTTTTAAATGTAATAATTGAAAAAATAATTTACAATTTAAGGCTTTTTTCTTTTTTTCAAAATATTTATAGTTAGTGGCCCTTTCATGGCCCCTGTCCTGAAGAGTTATTGGTTTATGGGAAGCTTAATGCTATTTGTGACCGGCTGGATAGCTGGATAAGTTCTGTTCAAATTCTTGTCGTTTCTAATTGACTAATTGTTTTTTAATATCCATTATAATATTTAATTTTTAATTTATTTATTAATTTGTAATTATTAATTAATTCACATCCTATTAATTCAACTAAGTTTAACATTAATAATAAAAAATAATAATTATTATTATTACATTTCACAGTCAACCATGAATAATATATCTTAACTGATGCCATCTGAGTGTGCATGATTTTAAACATATTTATTATGTATTTCTTTGTGCAAAACTTTTGTAATTAGAAAAAGGAAATGACAAAGTTGCACCTTTTAAATGTAAAAACTTTTTAAAAATGTGATTTGTTTACATACCATCAGCGCTATTTGGAGTTGGATGACCAGTTTGAGCAAGAGCGGAGGGCAATGCGTGCAAGAGAAAAGGAGAGAGAAAAGAGAGAAAGAGAACTGGAGAAGAAAGCCAGAGAACAAGCTGATCAGTGTGAGTCTCTCTGAATAAAACCTTTCACCCTTCTGCCCTCTCTCTGTCTGTCCAGACTGTTAAAACATTGGCACGATGTATATAAATGTACATTTAAAATATATAGCTATCATCTTTTCTTTGTAGTGATGGCCTTGGAGGAGCAGAAAGCAAATCTGACACGAGAGCTAAACTCAATTAAACACACACATAACAAGGTCTGTCATCTCTCAAGTCTGTGCATCTGTTTTAGTTCAGCTTTAGCATGTTGGTTACTTTAAATTTCTATTTCTAAAAAAGATTTTTTAAAAATCCTCTTAAAATCCAGTTAGTACTGACACACCGAGATCTGCTGGAAAAGAAAAAGGAGTGGGAGAGCGAATCCTTCACTTTTAGGTAACACACACTTCCCCTTTCTTAAGTTGAGCTGAGAGGTAATGGAATCCCACAATGTGGAACGCATTTCTTGCTTAGCATGATTTGCAAAAAAGACTTTAATTTCCTGTGCATTTGAGAAGTTAAAAATTACAGTGTTGTTATGTGTCAGCAGGAAATTCTCTTTGTTTGCAGGAATCACGTGCACAGCAAACATTCAGAAGCTGTTTCTACCCACGGTCAAACAGAAACCTCCAGCACTGAAGAGGTTAATTTATTTGTAGGCAAATTACACTTTCTCCAAACATTACTTTGCATATTTTTGCATTCCTTCCTTTTCTACTATAAAACAATAAATATCTGTACTTTCATAACAGCATCTATTTTTGACCCTTTCGTTTTGCAGCATGATCCAAAAGCTGGCAGTGCCCCTGATTCCACTGCGTCAGAAATGACCGATATCAACAACAGCAAAGTGACTAATGCTGAAGTTAACCATAATAACGATCAGTCCTTCATCGGTGACATTATAAGCTCCACCCCTGAGCTGGCTCATTTGAAGGGCTTTATTGAAACAAGGTACAGAAATTTACAAAGAGGGGCCATAACATCTTTTTTATTTTTAATAGTTTTTCATACTGTAAAGGTGCTTTAAGATTTAAACATCTACATATCAAAAGCTTTCTCACTTTCTTTTCTTTCTTTTTTATCTTCCACTTTTTCTCTCACTGATTCCAGGAAGTGAGTGGGAGTTTGTATCTCTTAATGTGTGTAACATCCTGTCGATGTTTATTTTTAAGTCATGTTAGATGATTCATTGAAATTTTTCCTTCATGGAAAAAAGACAAGAAATACACTCTAAGTTATATTTGGTGATATTTGATTGTATTTCTCTTATACACATAATGAATCTATTTCCCATAAACATGTTATCTTTTTATCTTGTCTTTTTGTTCATCTCTCTCTCTCTCTTTTGCTCTCTCCAGCTCCCCTGTTTTTTCAAAGACAGCAACTTCTGAATTAAACTCCAGTTTGTTTGATGAAATGAAACAAGCCCAGGAGGATAAGAGAGAGGTGGATGAAGACCAGAAGGTGAAAGATGGAGAAAAAACGAAGGAGGAGGAAGAGATGGACAGTGACTCTGATTCCTTGGAGTGGGAGTTGAGGAATACGGACTCTGTGTTTTCAGAGTTATCTGAACTCAGCAGGGAATATGTAGAAAACGTTGACCAGGGGGCCAGTGTCAGAGGTACGATCATGTGTTTCATTTGAGTGTATGTGTGTTGTTTATAAGAAATTTAAATTGCAAAGAAGGAACAGGGAGAACAGCGTCAATCCTATTAACCACAAACAAAAATGTTTTCATTTAAATATTACTGCAACAACAGAGAAACTTTTTTTTTATCAAATCTTTGCTCTGATGCTAAATGCATTTATTATGCAGCTGTCTGGAACACTTGATTCTGATTGGTCAGTTGCAGCATTCAACTATTTTTGTATAGTGACCACTAAACTGTAAATTTGACCGTTGCTCTCCTACACTGTGCTAGTTTCACGTATCACTCCGTTGCCCCTTTCTTTTCATATAATAAAATAATTTCACCCCAAGCTAATATTTTATGTCCATTTGTTTTATTTTTTTGGTACAGCCTTGTAATATGCATTAAAATGTACAGTCAGCTGGTTATTTTTGTAAAATATTTTTGTAAATTTCAGGATCATTTCCAAACCCCTTGTTTATTTTAATGGGTTTATTTAGCGCTAATAACCAACTGACTGTACATTATGCTTTATTTAATGTAGATCCATCACTGTCTAAATATGTGTGTGGTTGAGTCTTTGTGTTTTTGTTTGGTTTGCAGATAACACAGACCAGTTTGAGCAGATTCTTTCTCAATATGAGGAACTAAAACACACTCAGTAAGACAGAATACAGTTTTTTTTTATCAATCTATTTGTTGTCAAAGTTGAGGCTCTGATCATGACCCATTTTATGTGTTAACCATTCAATTTTTTTCCTCTATCTGTGTCTCTATCCATGTGTGTATCCCTGTCTTTGTCACTCAGTGAAATGGTGGATACTGCTCGTAAGGCACTTATATCCCGTGTTGAGGAGCTGACCAGTGAGAGATCTGCCCTGCATATGGAACTTGATTCTTGCCGTGAAACCGTCAGCCGACTGGAAGGAAAAACCAAAGAGATGGAGGATGAAATCAAGCGGTAATGCGAATTACCGGAATTTACCTCAGCTTATTTATTTCAGTTTCAGCAGTTTACTAAATACTTAAGTGTCACATGTTCTTTCAGAAATCATTTTAATATGTGACCCAGGACAACAAAACCAGTCATAAGGGTCATTGTTTAAAATTGAAATGTATGCATAATCTGAAAGCTATAAGAATAAATAAGCTTTCCATTGATGTACCATTTGTTAGGATCGGACAATATGTGGCTGAGATACAACTATTTGAAAATCTGGAATCTGAGGGTGCAAAAAAATCAAAATATTGAGAAAATCGCCTTTAAAGTTGTCCAAATGAAGTTGTTAGCAATGCATATTACTAATCAAAAATAAAGTTTTGATATATTTACAGTAGGAAATTTACAAAATATTTTCATGGAACATGATTTTACTTAATATTCTAATGATTTTTGGCATAAAGGAAAAATCAATAATTTTGACCCATATAATGTATTGTTGGCTATTGCTACAAATATACCTGTGTGACTTATGACTGCTTTTGTAGTCCATGGTCACATATGCTGCTTTGGTGCTCAGGAAACATTTCTTATCATTATGTTGAAAACATTCATGATGATTAATATTTTTGTAGAATTGATACATTTTTTCATTCTTTGGTGAATAGAAAGTTCAAAAGAAACAGCATTTATTTGAAGTACAAATCTTTTGTACCATTATAACTGTCTTTACAGTTACCTTTGATCATTTTAATGTGTCCTTGCTGAATAAAAGTAATGATTTCTCAAAAAAAAAGAAAAGAAAAAAACTTACTGAACCAAAGCTCTTGAATAGTAATTTTCATCTGTTTTATTACTTTTAATGCTTCAAATGAATAGGGAACAGTTTGTGTTTTGCTTGTTTTGTTATATATGTTTTTTTTATGAAATGGCTTTTTATATTTTAAAACAGGTTACGAAAAGAGCTTGAGACAATTCAGTCAGAGGACCCTGATGTAAGTCTATGATAGATTTCAGTTGCATTTCAGAAATGTTTATGGATATCACTATTCTGGAAATAGTGTCTACTGTCCTCTATTTCTTAAACACTGAAATCAGTCACTAATTCCTGCCTCATTCTCTCTTGCTCTCTCCAGGCCTCACTACCTACCTCCCTTCGCCGCTTCTCTCGTTCTGAAATGGCCCGGGTGGTCATGGAGAAGAATCAGTACAAAGAGCGACTGTTCGAACTGCAGGAAGCTGTGCGGCGTGCTCAGCTTCAGAGGTGTGTTAAACTCCCTCTCCCAGGAATGCAAATCAGTCTTTAACAGAAATGTTCAGAACGGTATACTGGCTGATCTGTTAACCTTCATCGTAAGTGGTGCGTTATGGGTATTAATGATGCAACAAATCATGTGGCTTGTCTGTATATTTGAAGCCAGTAAATAACTCCCCAGAAAAATCTCATAGCAATGCACTAAAATGACACACCAAATACCACTTTTTTAAAACACAGAACATGTAAAATTGTAGTATACACACTGATTTATGTATTCTGTCCTCCTCTAGAGTTACAAAAGAAGAGCGCCCCCCTGTGGAAGGGAAGGATAGTGTCTGGAGCAGGTGAGGTTACTGTATATACCTGTACAACCAGTGTCTAAAAGTGAGTTTGTGCTTGGTATTTCCTGCTGTGAACCTCTTTTTCTCTTCCAGGTTTAATCGTTTTCTAGGTCTGACAAAGGGTCAGTTAGCTCCAGCCACAGCTGTTGCTTTAACCATCTCTCCCACACCAGTTTCTGCACAAACACCAGTGGGGTCTCCACAGCAACTCTCTACAAAATCACCCCAAACAGAGTGAGTCCTCTTGCATTAGTAGTTTTAAATACCTGCTAATTGACAGTCATGATAGTTATTTTCCTTTGTGTTATAGTGTTACATGAGATGGGGATTTCAGGTCTCTAAGACCTGATTTGTTGATTGACCACCTGATTGTGGGTCATTGCCATTTTGTGTTCAAAATATGAAAAAGTCTAGTTTGAATGTGTGCCAAGTTTTATATGGTTCTTAAAAACTTTATTTAATTTAAAATAAATTTTTAAGTTGCCTTAAAATAAAAAATATATTTTTTAAACTTCATATACAGTCATGAGGGTGTCTGTCATGTCCTGTTTTATGCTTTTTTTTTTTCTGCATGTCGGTTGCACCATATGACCCTGAAGGTCGCTCTCCAACATTGACCTCAGATATTAATAATTAGTGAAGGACTTTTGAAATACGGTTTTCGTAGTTTTTTTTTTTTTACGGATTCTTTAAAGAATAGAAAGTTTAAAGGAACAGCATTTCTTTGAATATTCTATTCTATTTTTTTATTTGTATTATTATTTTTATTTGAACAACAGTGTGTATTAGAGAGTCTATATAATCAGTTACTTGTGCTTTTCTTTATTACAGTTTGTTGAAATATTGAATGATTTTTTTCCTGTGCAGAAGTTCCCCATCTCCCAGGTTAAGGAAAAGAGAGCTGTACAGGGAGATCCGTTCTCATGTGTGGGGTACTCTGGGTAAAAAACAGCTCCATGGCTGGAGCATGCCTCTCGGTGTTACAAACATAAAGGTAAACACACATCTATATCTTGTTATCTATAGCAACAAGTATAGAGCCGTCTACACCCCAAAGTGCATCTGAAACATAGATTGTCCCAGTGTGCTTATAAACAATATCTACAAATATCCATGACATACTGCTTAACTGAAATCCGCTGAGTGGAATGGATTTATTATTATTAATCTGTTTGCCAGTTGATTCTGAAAGTGTGTGTGTTTGTGTGGAACAGGACTCTGAACTCGCTCCTGAGCCCAAAGACGTGCCCATCCTCATCCAGCTGAGACTGCTGGACCAGAGAGATGCTACAGCGAAGGTGAGAGTTCCTAAACAGTCATTCAGCGTTATTTTATTGTTGGGTATTACGCGTTACTGTAATTTAATTACTTTTCCTGGTAACGCAGTAAAGTAATGCGTTACATTTAAAATTTATGTAATTTGATTACAGTTACTTATGTCAATAAAATTACGTTATTTAAGTTACAAATGCAGTGTTAAAAATTATGAACTAAAAAATCATATTTTGCGGGTCAGTATGCCCTTTAATAAATCACCGAGAATGTGAGCTAAAATGCAGGCGAGTACAACATTTAGATGCAATGAAAGGTCGTATTTCAATTTGTATTCAGTGATCTTATAGCGCGCGATGTGCGTGGGTGTGATATAGGTGAGCTCAGACGGGAGAGACTGTACCTCGCATTGGTTTCATACGGATTATTTTATCAGAGAATATTTGTTTTTGACATGACTTACTTCATTTAATAATAGACACTTCAAGCTTTCTTTAGATATAGCCCCTGTATTTCTTATGTCATTTTCGTTCATTTTAGTGACTGATTTCAGGAAGGTATTCGCGGAGACTGAGAATGCAGAAAGCACACCCAATTTGTTTTCTTTATTTTACCAAAAAAAAAAAAAAAAAGTTTTGTTGATATTGGGAGTGTAGGCTATAAAAATAATACTTAGGTATTTTTTTAAGTCAGTATTAAATTAATGAAAGAACTATGAGTTTCTCTTTGTAGTGCACGTTTTAGGTTTGATAACTTGAAAAGTAAAGTAAACTTGAAAGTAACTTGAAAGTAAAGTAATTAGTAATCTGATTACTTTTTAAATGCAGTAATCAGTAATGTAATCAAATTACAATTTTAAAGAAGTAATTAGAAAAAAAAAAAATTGCAACACTGTAAATAATGACAGCGGCATACAGTTTCATGTTATTAAATAACATAATTTTATATGCAGAGTCTTGTAAACCCAGGAAAGTACCCAGATGCGTAACTGTACATTTAAATGCTGACAAATAAACACTATCGTAACTGTTTAGGCAGTTAGGCTAATCTCTTAAATGACGTCTTAATGGTATTCTTGATAATCAATATCTTACCTTCATAGCCATGAACACATTTTTAAAATCTTATAAAATTTTAAAGCCTTTATTATTTCTCAACTCTGTGTGGTAAAATTCCCATTATTAAAGGTTCACTTTTATGTGCCAATAACGTTTCTCGGGGAAAAATAAAGACTTTTTAAGAAAAAAATGAAAATACCTTTATAACCAGGAGATGGCAGTATAGGATCACTCATTGTCTGCAGCTGCCGTTTCTACTGCCTAGTTTTTTCACGTCTTCTGATTTATTATAAAATAAATATTACAACAAATTTAGTACTTTATCGCACTGAAGTATAAAGTATAGCAAGTGCAGGAAGTCACAAAGTCACTTGTCATTTAAAGAAAGAAATAAATAAGGCCAGAGGACAGCCTATAATGCTGAATTATTTAAATACCTAAATACAAAATAAATAAGTTGGTATAATGTTCAATAATGCATTCAGTATTTTGAAATGATTAGATTTAATTTAATAACTACATTTTTTAAGTTTTATCCAACACAGACCTGTAGTTTTGTTAGTCTGAATTTAGTCTGAATCACTTAATGCCCAGCTCTTTTTGACATCGGCTCATCAGATGATTCATTCTGTTGTCACCGTCAATCATAGCAAAAATTAAAAAATTAAAATTGTCATCATTTACGCATCCTCCACTTGTTGCAAATCTGTATGAGTTGACAGTAGTATTACAGTTGACAGTAGCCATTGACTTCCACAGTATTTCTTCCCATACAATGGAAGTCAATGGTTACCATCAACTGTCTGGTTTCCAACCTCCTTCTTTTATGTTTAGCAGAAGAAAGAAACTCAAACAGTTTTGGAAAGTGAATGAGGACAGAATTTTCATTTTTGGGTGAACTATCCTTTTACTTATTTCAGTTACTTCAGTAACATTTTCTAATTTTAATGTTTTTTTTTAATTATTATTTTAAGCATTTCATCTAATATTCATATTTAATTTAATTTTATTTTAGATTTTATTTTATTTTTAATTAGATTTGTATTGCATTAGTTTCAGCCTTTCCTTACAGATAAATGACACCGAAATTCCCAGATGGTAATTATATACATTATATTTATTACATTATATTTATTTATATACATTTTATTATTATTATCTTAATAATAAAAAATAATTATAAAGAACACACACCCACACATACAGTAATAAAAGAATGTGTGTGTGTGTGTGTGTGTATATGTATATATACATACATTAATCAATAAAATAAATGAAAAACAATGACATACACACGTGGTCAGAATTGTTGGTACCCTTGGTAAATATGATCAAAGAAGGCTGTGAAAATAAATGTGCATTGTTAATCCTTTTGTTCTTTTATTTTTAAAAATCACAAAAATCTAAGCTTTCATTGGAGAATAAGAATTTAAAATAGGGGGAAATATCATTATTATACAAAACCATGATCCGCACTCACATGAAACAGTCTTGTCTTTTCGTTTTATTCTACATTTATCACCAGTAGGACAAAGACACAAACGTTTCGGCTCAAAGGCCTTCCTCAGTGTGTCAGTAATAAGTGATTTAATGGATTAACGCACCTAAACGAAAGATTAGGCGATGGAAGAGCGTGGTGCAAACAACTTTTGGGAAGTATCATTATGAAATAAATGTTTTTCTCAAATACACGTTGGACACAATTATTGGCACTCCTAGAAATTCTTATGAGTAAAATATCTCTGAAGTATATTCCTATTCATATTCACAATTTTGAGCACTCCAGGGTGATTATGAACATGAAATTATCCAGCCATGGCTTCCTGTTTCACAGAAATGTAAATATTAATGATCCATCACAATGAGAAAAACCAAAGAATTTGATGTGCAGCAAAAGATAATTGAGCTTCACAAATTAGTGAAGCGGCTTTAAGAAAAGAGCTAGAGCAGTGAAAATTCCCATTTCCACCATCAGGGCAATAATAATTATGAATTTCCAATCAACATAAAATGTTACAAAACTGCCTGGAAGAGGATGTGTGTCTATATTGTCCTAATGCACGGTGAGAAGGAGAGTTTTGAGTTTGAGTGGCTAAAGACTCTCCAAGGGCCACAGCTGGAGAACTGCAGAATATAGTTGAGTCTCGGGGGCAGAAAAAAACCTACATCACCACATGTTGTTTGGGAGGGTTTCAAGAAAAGAAAATGCTTTCACCAAAAAACAAACTCCAGCATATTCAGTTATCAGACACGACTGTAACTTCAAATGGGACTGGCTTCTATGGTCAGATGAAACTAAAAAATGAGCTTTTTGATGTTGTGGCCCTATATTTCTGCTGGAGGTCCTGGACATCTTGTTTAGATACATGGCATCTTTCATTCTATCAAATACCAACAGATCAAAAATCAATAAGTGACTGATTCTGTTAGAAATCTTATAATGGGCCATGTTTGTATCTTCCAACCGTACAATAATCCAAACAGAAACCTCAAAAACAACACAAAAATGGGTCACTGAGCACAAAACCAAGCTTCTGCTGGCCATTCCAGTCCTCTGACCTGAACCCTATAGAAAATGAGTGAGTGAACTGAAGAGAAGAAGCACCAACATGGAGCTGGGAATCTAAAGGGTCTGGAGTGATTCTGGATGAAGGAATGGTCTCTGATCTCGTCAGGTGTTCTCTAACCTCATCAGGCATTACAGGAGAAAATTTAGAGCTGTTAAACTGGCAAATGGAGGTTTCAAGAAGTATTGAATAAAGGGTGCCGTTAATTGTGGCCAATGTGTATTAGAGAAAAACATTTATTTCATAATGATATTTCCCCCCATTTTAAATTCTTATTCTCCAATGAAAGGTTAGATTTTTGTGAATTTTTTTTAAAATAACAGATCAAAAGGATTAACAATACAGATTTATTTCCACAGCATTCTTTGATGATATTTACCAAGGGTACCAACAATTCTGACCACGTCTGTACAATGTATTCTTACAATATTATATTAACAATTAGTAGGTCATTATTCTAGCTTTATTTCAGTGATCAAAAATGATTTTAGTTTTAGTTAACAATAAAAACATTTAATTTTATAAAGTTACACTGTATCCCAATGAGAAAAGAAGGTTAATTCAGGTTAGGATATGGTGAGTATATTATACATATTATAATAGGTGCTTAATGTCTTACGTCATGTTTATTTTCCAAGAGTGTATGCATAACCCGAAGAGGAAGTGACCCGCATTTCTCTGCTATGCATCTATTCTGATTTTAGCCAGTGGAGATCAAGGTCAGGGATTTAAAGGATGTTGATTAATAAATGTTTCATCTTTTACAGCTCACATGTGCTGTCGCAGTTCCTCCAGAGATATCAGGAGAGCAGACGGTACGATCAACTAACCTTCACAGTATTTTACAGCTAATTAACATGGACAGGGTTCCCACACCTTCTGACCAATGCATTACTGGTGTTTAAAAATAATTTCATACACATAACACTCATAATAAGCAATTTCTAGCCAATTAAATATTTTAGAGCCAAGCATATCTAGAATAAAATTGTACTTAGAAATTTCCCTCATATTTTCAGGTTTTCCTTCAATGTGGGAACCTTGTATTACAGAACAGGTTGTTTTCTTGTCCAAAAATGCATTTAACCAGCACCTTCATCTAATTACCATGTTGCATCAAGTCATTCATGGTTGTGAACCTCCCATCCTCAGTGCTCTGTGTGGGCCGTCACTGGACCTGCTTCCAGCAGTGATGTCACAGTGATTGACCCGGCTCGCTCCAATACCATTCTGGATCAGTTCAGCCTCCCACCCACGTCCCCTGCATTATGCATCTGTGCTGTGCCCCCTACTGGTCAGTCTGAGCTCTGCAGCTTTGTAGAATTTACCCAGGTGTTCACAGCTGGATCAGTGATGATTGTGTAAGACTTCTGATGTCAGAGGTGATTTCTGAGAAACAGTACTGTTATCTAAGCATTATCTAGAGGCATTTCTGCTTTTCGTAAATATTACTCAAACTGAATAACTGGAAAAATACAGCTTTTTCTCCTTGCAATTTCAAAGTACACTACCATTCTAAAATTTGGGGTTGAAAATAAGTGTCTTATGCTCACCGAGGATGCAATTTTCTTTGATGAAAAATACAGTAATATTGTGACATTACAATTTAAAAAAACTTTCTGTTTGCTTTATATTTGAATATATTTTAACATGTAATTTATTCCTGTTATGGCAAAGCTGTATTTATTGTAGCAGTCATTACTCCAGTCTTCAGTCACACGATCCTTCAGAAATGATTCTATTATGCAAATATTTTTTACAATTATATCAATATTGAAAACAGTTTTTGCTGCTTAATATGATAATGAACAGAAAGTTCAGAAAAACAGCATTTATTTTAAATAAATCTTTTGTGTAACAATGTAAAAGACTTTACTGTCAATTTTGATCAATTAAATGCATCCTTTTTGAATAAAAGACTTAATTTCTTGAACAAATCTTACTGACCCCAGACTTTTTTCACAGTAGTGTACGTACTATATTTTCCAGGTTATTGTAACTTAAATCAAAAACATATTTGGTCATTCTTCTTACTGTGTTAAAGCAATCAAATTATTTTACTTTTATGTAAATCAAACAAAATCCATTTGTGTAAAATGTAACTGACCACAGCATGTGGGTTTATGAAGAGGGTCCTCATGAAGAGACCTCTCAATTAACAAATTCTAATTATAAATAAATTTATTTACATCTTAAAGACAAAGTCTTGACACAGAAAAAAAAAATACTGATTAAACAGGTTGTTTACGAAGTTTACAGTGACTTGAATGGCGAAATCTCCTCTGTCTCAAGAAAATTGCACTTCAGAATTTATTTAAAGTATCTTAGCAAGATACTTCTTTGGCATTTTCTACACTTTACTCATTGTAAAACATAAAATTACTCTATATATTTACATAGTTTAATGCTTTTTTTATTACATTTAGCTGCATTATTAATCTTAATCTTGGCATTTTTCTTCAAATTTCGGCAGTTGGGTTTTCTAAGAGTATGTGTTTAAATTATGTCTGTGCTTGTGTTAGGAGATACTGCAGGAACTGTGTGGATTGGAACACAGGATGGAGGGTGAGGGCATGTTATTAATTCTTAAATTTTCAGGCATAGTTTAATTTATAGAAATAAATACCTCTAAATACTGTGTATATACAGTATATTTACACACACTTTTTGTTTTTGGCTGTATGGGTTTCATCTGCTCATGTTGTCCTCTTGCAGTGTGCTGATTCATTCGTCCTCCAGCTCCAGGCGCCGCTGTTTGCAGTCTGTCTGTCTTTCTGAGGGGGTTCACTCTCTGACGTAAGTGTCTTTTGAATCCCTGTCAGTTTATGTTATCTGTGATGTAAATGAAATTCCTGAGGTTTCTGATGAAATTCCTCCTGTATGTAAAGGTATTCTCAGGGCGAGGTGATTGCTGGCTTGGCCAATGGGACGCTTGCATTCTTCACCCACAGTTCAGGTGTGTGTTTGGAGTTAGTCTGCTTGGGTGTTTTTTTTTTAAGACATGAATTGTACTTATGGCTTCTAATGATCGTTTTTGTAGGCACATGGAATCTCCAGTCTCAAGAGGTGCTTTCGCTCGGCACGTCACCTTTGCAGCCCGTTCGCTGCTGCCTAGCAAAAGAGGGCTGTCTTTGGGTGGGCTACTGGAATAAAGTTTACATGATCAGTGTGAAAATTCGGAAAGTAGAGGTTGGTCTCGGATGGAAAAGGTGTCATTTATTGTTCATTTTGTGCTTCACAACCCTCACTCATTCACGGTTCTCTTTCTGTCCATTTAGAAATCGTTTACAGTGTCTGAGCGAAGTGAGCAGCAGGTGCGCTTTCTTTGCGCGGCAGGAAGTGGCGTTTGGGCTGCCTGCCGTTTGGATCCAATTCTTAGGCTTTTTGATTGGACAACTGGCCGTCCTCTACAGGAAGTAGATTTATCGTCCGTAGTGAATAAAGCTTTAGGTATTTGAGTTGTATTTATTCATTAATTGAATTTTACATGCATGGGTGTCTACTTTTCCAAAGCGTTCGTTTTTTTAATCCAGCAAGGATGCATTAAAAGTGAATAAAAGTGACAGTTAATTCTGTGATTTTCTCCCTTTCGGCCTGTGTCTCTCCATTTCGCAGGCTCTGCATTCCTGTCTCTCTCTCCTCTTCAGATCACAGCCTTGTCTGTGGTCAGTGGGCGGTTGTGGGTGGGAACAGGAAGTGGGGCAATCTTCTCAGTTCCACTGTCCCTCAGTGAGTAGTTTTTTCCCACTAAAATAAACTATTCTTGAGTGGTTTTGAATTGTGAAACTTGTTTTGTTTTTTGGCAGGTTCAGAGTCCTGCTCTATACCATACTGCTCTCTTGCTTCAGCTCAGCTCTGTTACCATGGCCATCGACAAGCAGTTAAATTCATCATTTCTGCTCCAGGTTTGAAACAAATATCGTTTACATTCAGTAACAGTAGATGGAAGATCAGTATTGGGAAGAATTTTTAACTATTTTGATCTTTTTTTTCCTAATCAATGCAGGCTGCCGTAGTTCCTCCACTTCACCAGATGGCGCTGCTACTACCTCTCAGCTCACTCTCAGTGGCGGGGAAGGATACATCAATTTCCGAATTGGTGCGAATTTCCTTTTGGCACAGCTATTACACCGTGACTTTTTAATATCATTTTTATGTTTTTTAAAGATAAGAATATAATTCACTATTCTTTTCCTCTTTAGGAGATGATGGAAGTGATGGGGCCAGTGAGTCTGTCCTGCAGAGATCAGAACGAAGTCACATGATTATTTGGCAGAGCCCCACCCCCTCCGTCCCAAGCCCCGCCCTCTGAAAGCACTTCAGCTGTGCACTCAAACAGTCTTTAAGCTCTATCAGGATAAGATTGAGCGTACTAGACAGTACAATGCATTACTTTTCTTCTGTCCCCCTTCTATAGATGCTCCCAAAGGGAAGTAAAGGGCTAAAATCAAAGTAAAGCATTCTAAGAAATGTAATTTTGGACCTACAAATCTTTATTCTGCACTTTTATTTTATTTTTTTTGTTTTGTTTTTTGGGTGAACCGACTTTGAATGTTTTTTTTTTTTCCCATAACTGCTCCACAGACTTCTCTCCAGTTTGCCTTGGTGTGTGTTTTCAAATTCTGCCTTGTATTTGACCAGTGATTTTGATTTTGTTTTTTATTGTACACAATCATCCTAAATACTGGAACAAAGACAGGTTGTGGTTGTAATGCTAGGCCAGGAATTATTCATTATTTTATTTTATTATTTTTTAATTTCAAATCATCAGGAGTGATGCAACTGGTATGCTGCTGGTCATGACATGAAGTATTTTCAAAAATAGTCTGTTTGTTGCTTGTCGTGCATTAGATCAACTGGAAACTCACTCAAAGAAAAGTAACATCAAAACGACAAGAAACTGACCAAGACTGACACACTACCTACATTCTGTGACCTGGACATCTATAGTGCATATACTTCAATCTGAACAAAAGTTATTTTTCTTTAGGTTTGGTGTTTATGGTGAGGTTTTATTTTTCATTTTATTATTATTGGTTATTGGTGTCTAAGTTATTTATTGTGAAAACAATGGAGGCTCGCATATGGCGGTTTTTTTTTTTTTTTGCAGTATTTTTTGAATGGGTGAATGTGTGGCTCTACCTATTTAATAAGTGAGAGAGAGAAAATGACAATGTTTTGTTAACTGGAAAATGTTATGAAAATGTGCAACTTTTTAAATACATTTTCACTCTAATTATAAATTGTGTTGAGTTTTGTTCTGAAAATGATTCAGTATCCATAAAATAAAACACCAATGCTCCATGTTTAATTTTAAATTCAGAAAAATTTATCAGTGCTTGAAAATTAATCACCCATATTTTGCACAACAGAAGATATACATATATAAAAGTTTTGCTGCAAAAAGAAATACAGAATTACGTGTACAAAAACACAAAATGTACCACATAATTGCAATTTCATAGTTTTTGTAGTAGGCTAGCAGTAGCAAACACCACATTGTAACAGTCACACTGTATCTGTCAGCCTTGATCCTTGCATTATCGTTCTATTTTCCTTCTTTCCCAACTGAGATGTTGGTCTTGTGCGCGCTCTCAGCCGTGCCCAGGGGTCAGGGGTCAGGGCGTGCTGTGGCCGCGGTGGGGTCTCCGTATGCGGCGGCTCAGGGTGCGAACGAGGCGGTCCACGGCGTTGCGTTTGTGTGTCAGCTCATTCCCTGATATCAAACCCTCAATATTCCCACTGTACCACATGACCCAGCCACCCATAGACATCAACACCAGCAGAGCTCCCGAATACACCAACAGATCACCAAAGTCGCGACCCCCGATCTCAAGCGGGACGAAGACGCCGATCAGAAGAGCAGACACCCCGAAAACATCCATGAGCACCGCAAACACCAGAGCAAACTTACAGTGGGTCAGTCCAACACGGTCAGGTGTAGACATGGTGAACGCCCTTCTGCCATGAGGAGAGAAACATTAGAGTGATATTAATAACCACAGCTCTGGAACAGACTTGATTTTACTAATTGAAATAGCCCAGCCTACTCTTTACCTGAAGGACATATTATTTTATTTTACAGCAATAGGCATATAGTCTATCTTAATGTAAAGTAGGCTAAAGCACAATAAAGTATTACGGTTAATCTTTTAAGTGAAAAAAACAAATGCTCAAAAAAACCTGTTGCACCTGTTTTGCTTTAGCCATCAATAATCGAGCACTGCTTCCCAGATAAAGAAAACCTAGTATACACTGAGAGATGATCATTTTACTTACCTTTTAATGACAGAAATTATATTCGTTTGCAAAACCGTCAAGAAAGATTCTTTCATTTAGATAATATACATTTTTGGTCGTTTGTGTTTTTCCTGGATTTACACCTGCGCTGCTGACCAGCTGTGACGTCACGCAGGTGGTGACACGTGACATGACTCTCTTGCGCGTCATTCATTCACCCGACTTCCGGCACGCTTCCCCAAAATCACAACAAGCCATAATACATAAGCGGATGTGACGGTGGGGTTTTTTATGGTTTCATTCCAGTATAAACACCTTACATACCGATCTAGAGATTTCCTGCAAACCAGTTGACGTTTCTCAGGCCAAAACTAAAACCAAAACCATTGTTTCGCTCGTTCAGAAGTGCGGGAATCTCAGCGAAGTGCTAGTTTCCTTCAGGTTAGCGCTGTTGTTTGCGGAATGAGTTGTATTTTTCAGGAAATGATCATAGCTCTTGAAAATTTTTTAAAAATTTACTTTGTATAGCCTGATGAAATAATAGTCAGACAAATCTTTTTGTTTTCTTTTAAAATTGAGCTGTTTTTCCTTCATAATATGATATCACACCTGAGGAGGTAAAAACACCTCAGTTTTATTTAGAGACCCAGTCAGCAAAAATATGCAAGTTTACTTTACAGTAAAACTATGTTAGACAAAGTTAAATTGTGAATAAAAATATCTAATTCATTTAACAAAGATGCTGCAAAAAATCCCCCTTGAGACGAGATGTTTAGAAGAAAAGAGGTTAACAGAGCAATTTCTGGAGCACAATGCTAAGGGCAACTAAGAGCAATATTTGTAACACTGGACGACTAAACCAGTCTTTGTAGCAATAGCCAAAACATTGTATGGGTCAAAATTATCGATTTTTCTTTTATGCCAAAAATCATTAGGATATTAAGTAAAGATCACGTTCCATGAAGATATTTTGTATGATGATTTTCCTACAGTAAATATATCAAAACTTCATTTTTGATTAGTAATATGCATTGCTAAGGACTTCATTTGGACAACTTTAAAGGCGATTTTCTCAATATATATATATATATATATATATATACTGTATATATATATATTTTTTTGTTTTGTTTTGTTTTGTTTGTTTTGTTGTTGTTGCACCCTCAGATTCCAGATTTTCAAATAGTTGTATCTCAGACAAATATTGTCCGATCCTAACAAATCATACAAAGCTTATTTATTCAGCTTTATAAATCTCAATTTTTTTTAAAAAAACTGACCCTTATGACTGGTTTTGTGGTCCAGGGTCACATATAGTTTTTTTTGTTTGTTTTTGTTTTTTCAGAAAAACAAGGAAATAAGTAGAAATTAATTGTTGCCATATGGCAACTCCATACAATAGAGGGTTAAGAGTATAGCAGACTTACAAAAAATGCATGTAAATATCAGTTGTCACTTTTTATTAAAAATATATATATATATATATAATGCAATGCAATACAATGAGTGAGATATGTACAAACAGACGGTCTTTTGTATCATATTTGATACATGTATCTTTTCAAGTACACCTCTTATATACTGTATAGTGTGTGATTACAGAGTGAATAACAATAATACTGTCGTCTAATACTGTATAAGAAGCTGTAAGTACTTCCATTCCATTCCTTCTTTCAGTTTCATAGAAAAAGTCATTTAGGAGCAACTCTACATTAGATGCTGGTGGTCAGAGGTAAAGTCATGTGATATTAAACCAACAGGTCCAACAGATTTTTTTTTCTCCTAAAAAATGAGGAATAATTAGATAAACCAAAAAATTGTTTTTTCTTATGAAAGTTAGATGAACATTATGAAAGTTACATGTTCAATGACCTGAAGGTGGACATTTTTATAATACTCTAAAAGGCATCTTAATAAAAAGCATGAACTACCAGTCAAGAGGAACACAGTACACATAATGTACAACAGGTTTACACAACTTTTGACCATGTTGATCATTTAGAAACTCATGTATAAAATATAATACACTGTGCTTTATAAGACTACAACTTAATTCAGCTGAAAATCAAGGGAAAGATTCCATATATTCTGACTTTTTTGTCAGAGGTTATTGTTCATGCTAGAGCTGTGGGTCATGCTCCAGGCTAACCGTCACACAATTTCTGTGGAAAAAATCTCCTGCCATTCTGTTTTCTTTTTAAGGGCACACACTCCCATGAAATGCTATCAAAGAACTTTTTGCGGTATCCAGACTGACATCCACAAACGGTGTTTTTTTGGGGTGTACATGGTGAAATCACCACCGCATCTGTCAGAGAAGCAGAAGCAGAAAAAAAGAGTGAACATCTAAACAAAATCAACACAGCAAAATATGTACAGCATATACTTAATTTAAATTTACATTTCATTAAAGAAGTCATCAAAGGAAAATGAAACTGTAACAAACTTACGCTGCTTGGTGCATTTCTCGCATCTGAAGCAGTTTGGGAAATAGTTCATCTTGTCTAGGAATGTCCCATCCGAACATTTCTCACATTGAGATGCCAAGTCACTAGAGCATTTTCTTATCAACTTATACCCTGAAGAAAAATACATGACAGATGAAGAGATTAAACAGGCTATTTCCCTGAAAAGCTGTTATTCTGATGGCATTAGTTAAATATTTCAGACAGTGTACCTGGGGCACATTTGTCACAGCAGAGCCCATCGCTCCAGTATTCATTTTTAGAACAATCACTTTTGCTGCTGACGCTGCGCTGCGTCACACCGCCTACGACCTGTGGTAAAACAGACAGTTAAATGTGTAACAGTTCATGAACTTATGGCTTGTATTGCACAACTGGATGATGTCATCACTGGGATAACCCTTGAAACCATAGTACAACCTCAAAACATCTGCCAAATACCTGTTGTTTGATTAATAACACAATCATGCACATATTTGTGAAATTTGAAATCTGCTCACTAGTTTCCAATGACTCACCAATAATAACAAAATACATAGCAGGAGTTTCCAAATACGTTGTCCTTGGATGTGAAACATGGTTCTTATAGGCAGTCAACCTTTCTGGAAAAAGAAGAATATTTAATAGTATATTTCAGTAGATAACTGAAATTTTGAAAGAATATAGACCAGTGAAGTATATGTTTTCTTTGAATTGTGATATACAAAATATATAACATAAAAAAATTCAGATTGTACATAAATGTTTAAAATATACATCTAGAATTATATTTATTTTTTAATCCAGTTAAATGTTACATTCTGTGTGAGATATTTGTATATAACTGTACCTCAATATAATATTAATATATTTGTAGAACTAGAGAACTGATACAAAGAAGAGCATGTGACTTTACCTCTGTCCTCCGGGATCTATGAAGAGTCTCTCCTAAATCAAACTGAAAGAACGAATGGAATGGAAGTCCTTACAGGTTCTTATATAAGAGAGTATTAGTCATCCTTTTACTACACAACCACACTAAGTGGGGCACAATAAATGTCGCAATAACAAAACATTAAACCGGTCCAGTCAGATTTAGTCATCAGTTGCAAGGAACTGAATGGGAAAAACCTTTCCTCCAAGAAGAAGAAGTTTCTCTAGTTATTTAAATTTTCGAAGAAACACATAGTTTTAATATCTCATTTAAATTGCGAATAAAGGCGGAAACAGTCATGACCCATCAAAAATATTCATTATTGTACAACACTGTTGCAGAATAAAAAATATTACATTTAAACCTCTGTTCCACTAACATCTCTAACATGATATATGGTTGATGAATTATACCAATCATTAAATTAATAAACTACGACGGAGTTTTAGTGCCACGTTAAAAAATAAAAAAAATCTAAAATTATGAGATTAAAGTCGTAATATTTCGAGAATAAAGTCGAAACACTACGAGAATAAAGTCGAAATTACGAGAATAAAGTCGAAACACTACGAGAATAAAGTCGAAATTACGAGAATAAAGTCGAAATATTATGAGAATAAAGTCGAAATTACGAGAATAAAGTCGAAATATTATGAGAATAAAGTCGAAATTACGAGAATAATGTCGAAATATTATGAGAATAAAGTCGAAATTACGAGAATAAAGTCGAAATTACGAGAATAATGTCGAAATATTATGAGAATAAAGTTGAAATGCTTCGAGAATAAAGATTATAGTTATAATATTTTGAGATTACAATAACGAACGACAAGACATTAGTTTCATTATAAATTAGGCTAAACTGTTTTTTTTGTTTTGTTTTTTTAATACTTTATTCCTTCACTTTATATCTTGCTATAAACTTGAAATAAGGAGCAAAAACACGTACATTTGTAATTTGTGTTTCGTTATAAAACTGACAGAATTTGAAAGCTGAGCTGTGTGTAAAAGCACAAAATTGTTGCGATTACTGGTTGACTGACGCGCTACAAATAATGAATGGAAGACCTTAAATATTATGTCCTCATTGACAGTGTACCATGAATAAAACAGTTTGTGAATAGTCACTTAACGTTTACAGCAGAAAAGACAACAATATAACGTATGTTAACAAATTTGAGTCCACTTCAACCTTTAGAACGTTTTATTGCTGTTTAATTAAACAGGCTACATGTGAGGAATGAAGGTTTGGACGCCACAGACGTTTTTGCGGAGAAGCCTAAGTGATGGAATTTTCACAATAATTTAATAAATTGATTCACATAAATACAGCGATCTGTCACGCTACATTAAAGATCTTGAAAATCACATTATTGTAAGACACATAATTTGTGTTTCGTTATAAAACTGATTTTGAAAGTTTTATATTAAAAGCACTAAAAGCACAATATCTTAAAGGGATAGTTCACCTAAAAATGAAAATTCTGTCATAATTTACTCTCCCTCAAGTAGTTCCAAACCTGTGTGAATGTCTTTGTTCTGCCGAACACAAAGGAAAATATTCTGAAGAATGTGGGAAACAGAGCAGTTCTGGGGCACAATTGACTTCCACAGTATTTTTTTTCCTATACTATGGAAGTCAATGGTGCCCCAAAACAGCCTGGTTACAAACTTTCTTCAAAATATCTTCCTTTGTGTTCGGCAGAACAAAGACATTCACACAGGTTTGGAACTACTTGAGGGTGAGTAAATTATGACAGAATTTTCATTTTTAGGTGAACTATCCCTTTAAGATATTGCGGGTGGCTGGCGCACTACAAATAACGAAATGGAAGACATGAAATATTAATTCCAAGCATACTGTCCCCGCGAGTCTGACACATGGTATGATTTCTGCTAATAATCCCCAATTTGTAGTGTATTAAAAAAGGGTTAAATAAGAGTGCTACAGCGCCCCCCAAAGGAATATCGATTGAGTGTGTGAGCTGATGTTAAAATAAACAGTTGTTCCTGTTCAGTCTGTTAATAAATATCATATTCTCGATATTAAGCTGTTTCCGCGAGTCCTTAAAATTGACATCCCAGTAAGATGATGAGGCCGCTCGGACGCAACAATATTCAAATCAATTCCGGTGGCCCGGCAACTTCTCCCGGTCACCGGTGCTCTCAATGCGGGCCATTTGCACGCGCAATATAGGCTATAGGCTACTCTCAAAATATTATAACTTTCATTTCTACGATTTAAATTCTCGAAACATTTCGACTTTATTCTCGTAATATTTCGACTTTATTCTCATAAATGCACTGAATAAGCCAAAAACCAAATGTGACTTGTTCCAGGAAACTGACTTTAGAGGGAAGTTAATCTCTCCAGCTATACCACACAAGTTCCTGCTCAGAAATAACTTTATGTTATGGTTTATAGTTTGAAACTCTTTGAGTTTGAAAGTTATAAGTAGCCTAAATACTAATTTGTTTTAAAATAAATCCAGATATTGAGGCATGTGGTTCATCATTTTCATGAAAATGTTTTATGAAGATTCATAATTAAATCATTCACTGCTTGAATGAGATCTTTATTAATTATGGACAAATCACATGTACCTGCAGCTTTTCCTTCATTTGTGGATGGACCTCTAAGACACTTTATCTTACTTTATTTCACTGTTCAGTCAATATTGTAGCATATATTGACCAACATTGTTTTTTTTTCCTCTCTGTTACCCAACATCAAACAAGATTTTTGCCATATGGCTTGCATACTTATAAAGATATAGTATTATGGCATGCATTTCTAATGTGCTAAAGGTGTACTATAAAGCATTAAGGTATTATAAACAATAACAGTATGAATTTCTGAAAAGCTGCTTTGAAACAATGTGTATTGTGAATGGTGCTACACAAATAAAATGGATATCAAGAAGATATCAAGTGTGATACGGCATGAACAAAATGTTTGTGATTAAAATATAATTTTAATATTTAATATTTACTCATTTAAAAAAATTATGTAACAGGGTTAAAGGGTTAAAGAATTAAAGGGGCAAAAAAATGAGGGTGAGTAAATGTTTATGACAAACTTTCCTTTTTTTGGCAGAAATATCCTTTTACACAGAATAGCCATCTTTTTACTCTAAATAGTACATTATTTGCTTGTTTCTGAACTAGATAACACTTTATTTCGATAGTCCACTTTAGACATTCTACTAACAGTAAGTAACTTCGTAACTACCTGTCAACTAGCAGTCATTAGAGTATTAGCAGACTATCTGCTTAATATCTTCTAACACTTTATTTAGATGGGTCCACAACATACAACATGCTGACTATAAGAAACTTTGAGACTGTCCTTTGCAAGTATATGTCAACTTATTCTACTAACCCTAAACCTACCCTACTGAGAGTTAGTAGACATGTAGTTGCAAATTAATGAGAATTAGTTGACATGTAGTTGATATGTAGTTACAAAGTTACTTATAGTTAGTAGAATGTCTAAAGTGGACTATCGAAATAAAGTGTAACCCTGAACGATGCTGTTTGATAGAACTGTATTATGTCACTTCTGGTAATATATATCTGTATTGGACTTTTTGTTTGGAGGAAAGAATTGGAAAAAAAAGAAAAAAGTAATCTTTAAACTCCTTTTGTGAGGCGTGATCTTGGTCAATTCTGTAAAACTGGTCAAGTCAGTAAAGATAGTAATGTAAGCAAGCAAACCAGACTACCAAGATGACAAATGGAAAGAAACTCTGCACACAGAGGTGGTTTTATCACGTCATCAGTTTACACCCATTTGGGCTCGACTCATTAACTTTTGTCTCAGAAGTTTAGTTACCATGACCATGCCAGAATTATACTGACAGAATGCATCATCTGGATTAATTACTGCTTCCAGACATCCTAAAAATAGCCAATTGATGCATTCTATGTATTAAGATCTGACAAAGAATGTTTTAGATATGCATTACAACTGACATCAACAGACGTGTAGTACGTGTGCATTCAGGATGTTAGCACCCTTTCATTTCCCAACTTGCTCTTCCCCCTTTTCATAATTTGCTTTTATGTAAAAGCCTAAAAAAAAAAAAAATCTGCTGCATTAAATGTATTTTGACAATGTTTTTGTCAGAGGTATTTGTTCTTGTTGGAGGTAGACCTGTGTTCTTTGGCAACACTTCAGGGTAACATTCACATAATTACTGAGGAAGGCTTCCCTGTTTATTTGGTTTTCAGTCATTCAAAAGCAATCCTTTTAAAGGGCACACATGAAATGCTATCACTGAACCTTTTGCGGTATCTAGATTGACATCCACAAACTGTGTTTTTTTTGGGGGGGTGTACATGGTGAAATCACCACCGCTTCTGTCAGAGAAGCAGTCAAAGAAAAAAAGAGTGAACATCTAAACAAAATCAACACAGCAAAATATGTACAGCATATACTTAATTTAAATTTAAATTTCATTACAGAAGTCATGAAAGGAAAATGAAACTGTATTATACTTAGTTCATCTTGTCTAGGTATGTCTCATCTGAACATTTCTCACACTAAGATGCCATGCCACTAGAACATTTTCTCATCAGCTTATACCCTGAAGAAAAATACACGACAGAGATTAAACAGTCTTACTGTAAAAAGTGATAAGTTGACTTAACTTAAAAAAAATTGAGGAAACCCATTGCCTTAAAATTTTTAAGTAAATTATAATTTAAAAAATAAGTTAAGTGAATTGTCAAGTTCATAAAGAAGAGCACGTGACTTTACCTCTGTCCTCCAGGATCTAATGGAGAGTCTCTCCTAAATCAAACTAAAAGAACGAATGGAAGTCCTTACAGGTTCTTATATAAGGCGACAGTATTAGTCATCCTTTTACCACATAAGCACACTAAGTGGGGTACAATAAATGTCGCAATAACAAAACCAGTCAGATTTGGTCATCACTAGCAAGGAACTTTGTCATGCAAACCTGCAACCTGCAAAAACAGTATATGATCCTAGGTTTGCACTACACAACAACAGGAAGATCAGACCATCCTAACAGAGCATGCAAAACAGCTTCTTATCCAGGCCCTTGGCTGGACTATTGCAATGCTCTTAACAAAACAAGATACCACACAAGTTCCTGCTCAGAAATTGAAACTTTTTGTCAAGGTTTATAGGTTGAAACTCAAGCCAGATTTTAAACTAAAACCAGATATTGAGGCATTGTGAGGCACTGGTCTGATCATTTTCATAAAAATTTCAAAATTCATAATTAAATATTTCCTCTTCATTGTGTGAATGAGATCTTTATTGATAATGATGGACGAATCACATGTATCTGGAGCTTTTCATTCATTTGTGGATGGACCTCAAAGACACTTTTTCCTTTATCTTACTGTTCAATAAGCTTATTAACTGACATTATTTTTCTCTCTCTCTGTTATCCAACATCAAATAGGATTTTTGCCATAGCGGCTTTCACACGAGGGGACTGAAGATAAAATTATTATGGCATGAATTTCTAATGTGCTAAATGTGGACTATAAAGTGTATTATAAAGGTAATATAAACAATAACAATATGAACTTTCAGTATGAGCTGCTTTGAAACAATGTGTATTGTAAAAGGTGCTATACAAATAAAATGGAATCAAGATATAATTTTAAGATTTAATATTTACTCATTTTCAATATTTTTTTTTGTATGTAAAAACGTTGAGTTTTTTTTGAGGGGCAAAAAAATTCTCAGAACCTTTTTTAAGTTCCACAAAAAAAGAGAAAGTCATACAGTTTTAAAAACGACATGAAGGTGAGTAAATGATGACAAATTTTCCTTTTTTTTGGGCAGAAATATTCTTTTACACACAATAGCCTTCTTACTCTACTTATACCTTGAAGAAAAATACATGACAGATGAAGAGATTAAACAGGCTATTTCCCTGAAAAGCTGTTATTCTGATGGCATTAGTTAAATATTTCAGACAGTGTACCTGGGGCACATTTGTCACAGCAACCCAGTCTCACGGCAGTTCGTGATATAGTCACGAAATTTAATCTATTGATTCGTGTTCATGGACACGAATTTCCCTCTTTTTTCGTGTCAGGCAGCACGACTTTCATCTAATGTATTTCAATGGGAAATTTATTTCGTGCCCTCCACCACGTTTTTCTTTTTGCCACTGGGTACCCCAGACGCTGTATTTTTTTTTTTCCGATTTGTTATATTTTTTTTTTTCTTAATATTCAAGCACTATTACTCAACATTTAATCAGGAGATTTTATCCTTGTTTTTATTGCTTTATTCTGTAAGCTACTCGCTATTATAAACCATCGTCAGTGGTTCCTTGCAGTCAAATATACACACATATCTGATCTGATTCAAATGATTCGTGATACGCGATCCGACTGGAGCTGTTCGAAACAGTGAATCAGTTCAACTGGAGCGCTTCGAAACCAGGCGCGCAGATGGCACTAGGGACGGGGGGGACATGACCCCCCCAAATTCATAGTGACCCGATCCGTCCCCCGCCCTCACTATCCCTACGAAAGGCGACAAAAATCGGTAAAACAGAGGATTAACCAGTGTTTGAGTGACGCCGGGGCGCGAATCTTTTTTTCCCAGGATGGTAGGGGAAGGTCCCGCCTTTTTTCGCCTCTGATTGGCTAGAAGGGTCTCCTTCTATTGGGTAGGTTTAGGGGTCGCGTTAGTGTAGCCAATCGGAGAGAGCCCTTCTAGCCAATCAGAGGCGACAAAGGCGGGACCTCGTGCCTGTATGAGCGGTAACCATAGTGATCATATACAATTTATGACTGAGCTGAGTCGGTGATTTTCTGAACTGAAAAAAATCGACTGCAAATGCCACATAAAGGCAATGAAGAGACAAAAAACAATCACCTCGTTTTTTCAAAAAACAAACAATGTAAGTATCCTATGCCTGTTGACTTTCCCGCAGATTAGATTTGTTAAGGGAATAACTAGTCTGACAATAATGGCAAGAAGGCTTTTGCACTTAGCAAACACAGCAAAAACTATTTATCATCAGGAAATAATGTTTTATCTTATCATTTAACCCATTGTACTGTATAAATTGACTGAGGTATGTTCACTGTCATGTAAGCCACTATAAAAATAATTATAATTATAATAAAAGGCCTACATAAACTTTTGACATCTTCTTATAGCAGGAAATCATGTTTTTTATTGTACGGAGCAACGGAG